>NC_056744.1:113764440-113904440 GCF_019279795.1 Protopterus annectens
TGGTGAGGCCAAAGGGCACAACTCTGAACTGGTAGTGACTGGCTCCCAGCCGGAAGCATAGAAATCTCCTGGATCACCTGTCCATCTTGGTATGGAAGTACGCATCCTGGAGATCGATGGAGCACATCCAATTGTCCTTTCCCAGGAAGGGAAGTAAGGACTGCAGTGTCACCATCCAGAACTTTGTCTTTTTGACAGACTTGTTGATTCTGCTGAGATCCAAAATGGGCTTCTAGTCCCGTTTTTTTTGGTACTAAAAAGAACCTTGAGTAAGTTCCGGATCCAATTTGGTCTGCGGAGACTTCTTGGATGACTCATTTTCTTAGCAATCTTGAACTTCTAGGGTAGCTTGTTCCCTTAGATTAGGTGGCACATCTGGGATGGATTTTCGTTTTCTGGGGAGAGGTGGCATGGAGAAAGGAATACTGTATCCCCTGGATATGACCGACTGTACCCATGTGTCTTTTGTGATACTTTGTCAGGCTTCTGTGTACAGTGACAATCTGCCCCTGACTGTCTCCAGAGGTGGACAGGCGGGCCTCCTTTCAGGAGCGCTGGAAGGGACTACCAGAGAACGTATTTCTGTCACCCTGACTCTGCGGACCCACTCTGCCGTGAGGGCAGCGTCTCCCATTATTATTCACCCCCTCTGCCCCCGGGGGGAAAATCATCACGTGCGTCAGGCGAAGCTCCCCGGGATTTCCGGAACAACATTTTCTCCTCCTTTTTGACCTTTGGGATAAGGTCCAGTAGGCACGGAAAAACGTACTCCCATGGCAGAGAGAGTCTTGCCATCCTGCTCGCACTTGGTGAGAGTGTCTTTTACCTTGGGCCTGAACAACAACGAGCCATCAAAAGGGGCGTTGGTAACGAAGGACTTGAAGGGCTCTGCAAAATGACAAAGCAGCATCCAGGAATGTCTCCGTATGGCAACCCGTGCCTGCTGCCCTGCTCGCTCCATCTGCTGCATAGGAAATAAGCTGCATGGAGGAGTTAACTACCGAAGATAAGGTCGCAATCTGAGAAGAAGTTCTATCTGTAGCTCCACAGCTGTAGGATCCTGTAGGGCACCTCCTAGCTCTTTCGGGAGATCCCTCTGGAGACGGGTGAAATAGGATAAATAATTCAGTGACCTAAGGGTAAAGGCCGGTGAAGAAAAGGCACACTTCCCATATCTGTCCATTGTATGGGACTCTTTCTTCGGTGGATGGACAGAAGTAGAGGTTCCTGCTAATTCCTTCTTTGTGGCCACTGCCACCACCACAGCATCAACTGGCACGGCCTTGGTCAGGAAAGATTTGTCATCTGGTGCTCCACGCCTTTCTATTTACCACCCCTAGCAGTGGATCGAAGGACGGAGACACCCAAGAAGTGGAGGGTCGGGAACTGAATGCGTCCAGGTACAAAGACTCGACTTCTGAAGGGGAAAGAGACTTACAGCCACCCCTCTGCTTGAGGATTTCCAGGATGTCCGAGAATGAGACATCCTCAGAGAGGGACCGTGGGGACCCTTCTGAGTCCTCCAAGTCCGTGTCCGATGTCAGAGACTCAGGGAAGTCCAAATGCTTCCTCTTACATGTCCTCTTCCAAGGGACCTTCTCAGACGGGTGCTCTGGGAAGGTTTCAGAAGAGGGGGTTTGCCAAATGGGGAGTCCTGGGGACATTGGTTCCTTATGCTTAGAATGGAGGGGTGGTGAGAGGGAAGACACTGGCTCCATAGTGGATGGAGTAGCTGAAGCCAAGGGAGGAGCTGTCAGAGGACAGCACACTCCTCATCACCTCGAAGGCACCATGCTAATGGCTCAAGAGGGTCCCCGGCTCCAAAGAGTCGAAAGACCTCTCCTGCACTGAGGGCGATGGCTCAGAGGCTGATGTGGGAGCCGAGCTCACCTGTGCCGAAGCTCCAAGAGGGAGTGTATGGTCGGACAATTGTCCAATGCTGCTCCCCCACTCAGAGCCGACAAGAGAGTGTCGGCCACCAGATCCTTTGATAGAAGGTGATATTCGAGGAGATCGGAGCAGATGTCGGAACCAAGAGATAGGAGGTTGTCGGAACAGACGGTTCCACCACAATGACTTCCACACACTCCGGCTTCGAGCTCAAGTGAGTAGGATGAGGAACAGACGATCCAGGGGGGTTGTATAGTCGACTCCACATCCCTACGGGCTAGGCTCGATAAGATTTTTGCGAGAGCCGGTGTCTTGAGTAGCCTCTTCACCACCCTCTCCACATCATTGTCTGAAAGGCTCCTGGACGACCAAAAGGAGTGGGTGGATGATGGGTGACTGCCTGCCACAGACTGCAGAAGTGGTGACTGTGGAGCGGAATGCACCAGTTCCAAGGAAGGAGACCTTATTCTTTTGTGATTCCTAGACAGTTCCGAGGACACTGACGGAACCGCAGGAGATAAAGTCTTGTCAGACCCGAGAGATTTCGATCTGACAAACTGGAAGATTCGTCTTTCTGCTTCGACGACTCTGAGGTCGGAACTGACGAAGATGTCAGTTTGGAGGATTTGTCTGGTTTTCTTGCCCGATTCCCTTCCACTGGTGCATCAAAGGGCCCTTTTAATAAACCTCGCAAGATGAGTTTGTTTTTGCACTCCTGCAGGACTCTAGGGCTGAATGCATGTCAAATGGAACACGAGTCCTGCAGGTGCACCGCTCCCAAGCAATAAACGCAGCTAGTATGTCCAACAGTCAGGGACATTTTCTGGGAGCAAGAGTTGCACTTTTTGAATCCAGAAGGCTTGGATTCTTTGGATGCTTCTTTGGACATTATTGATAAGTACAAACAGCAACAAGCACAACAAAACCACAGGTAAAAGTATCAAAAAAGGAAGAATATATCACTCTACAACAAACAGCAACAGCAGCACTATATCTAATTTTTTTTTTTTAATAGAAGGTAAGGGAAGGGGAAAGCCTCCAAGTTAAATGACAACTCCCCCAACCGAGGAGAGCCTCTAACTTAAATTGCTAACTCCTTAAGCTGAAAGGGTAGAAGGAGGGAATAAGGGGAAACCCTCTAACTGAAATGGGCCGAAAGCAAAAGGTGAATCCTCTAAATAAAACTGGATTCGTAAGGGAGGGTACTAGGCTTGAAGGAAAAATGACACCCTGAACAACAACAAAACAGAGATATGTGGATCCTAAGAACAAACACTGGCTACTAGTAATCTACAGTAAAGTCTTTCTTAAAGATTTTACGATATTAGAGCAAAGAATATAATAAAAAAACTGAAAACTTAGCCTGAGCCAGTCTCCAGCAATCTCGAACCTTAAAGCGGCAAACGAGATCTGGGTAACTCCCGTTAGGCATGACGGGATAGGGTCTAGCCTCGAGCCAGTGGAAGCTCTAGAGCTTTAGAATACGGCCGAGTCGGAGCAGAGTATCGGCTCTGAACCCAACCAACAAGAAGGAAGGCAAGATAGCGACAACATAACATCTGTAGTTTCTGGTTGCTTGAGAGTTACTATTAAAAACAGGCCTGACTAATACTGTGCCTTATACTATTTGTTTGGCTTGACTTGTTAACAGACTGGGGGGAGAGGGAATTCATCCTTATCTTCTCTTTTACAACTCTAAAATCGTAAGGTATTTTTCTGGGGGGGGGGGGTACAGAAAGTACAACACATGAAAATTGTATTTTATTTCTTCAATTCTTTTTTCTGGTTGTTTGAGTTCTGATTAACTGAGAGTTTACTGCATCTCTGATGGTTGTTAATGCCAGGAGCACTAGTAATAGTTTGTTTGAAAATGTGTCACATTCCCACAAGACTGAAGTTGTTTTTCGTACAACACAGTTAAAGAACAATGACTGTGTGGGAATGTAAACCACTTGGAGAGACAGGTGTGTGTGTGTTGCCTGTTCCCATGCCAAAAAAGCCTGTCTGTACAGTTGATAAGCTTTGATGTTCCCTGCTTATGTACCACATGACCGTTGTGTTCTCTGTGAAAATTCTTAAGGGGCCTGGTTTCCAAGAATGGGAGAAGATCTGCAGGCCCTATATTACTGCCCTCATCTCATTCAGATTGATGTGCTCTGCTCTTAGATTCTTCGGCAATCGAACTTATACTCTCAGGTTGCATGTTCTCCATGCATTGTCTGATGCAGCTGTGTGCAGCTCCTGATGTGGTGTCTGCAGTTTGAAGGGCAGACCTGGGTTGAGCTTTATCTGCGATATCCATCACTGAATTTCTTTCTTTAGGCAGGGTAAGAGGGGAACTCGAGAGTCCAAAGGTGAGAGTGTTGGGACTAGGTGGATTTTAAGTACCAATGAATCATCCTCGTATGGAGTGTGGCAAAATGGACCATGGTGATGGTTGCTGCTATGAACTCCAGTGCTCTGAGGATCTCCCTTGCAGTACAGGACTGAAGAGGTAGAAGAGAAAGGAAGTAACTAGTGAGGCTTTGCACTTTTTCTGGTAGTTTCTGAACCAGAATAAAAATATACAACCAAAAATGTAATCAGAAACTGCTTTTTTAGTGCAACACATTTCTTACTATTTGAAAATATTTCATGTTATTTCAAATATAAGAAACAAAGAGCTGGTCAGGTTTTCTAAATGCTCTAGCTCTGAAAATAATGTCTCCAAGGAGCGATGAAATACAGGAAAGACAAAAAGGAAGACTTTTGAATTTTCTTGTTCACTGTAGTATCTGACAACACCTTAGGCATACAAGGAAAGTCTATCTTCATGAAAGACTGTTTAAAAGACAACTACACCCTGAACATGACATTTCCTTTCACCAGAGTTATTTCTCTCGCTAGAGAATAATCTCTATAGTTTCACATATTAAAACATAATTTAGCAGTTTCACTCCTTCTGTTGTATCCAACCCCAACCCCCAACAGCTCCTCATCTTTGGTTTTACAGGTCTTGGTAGTGCACATCATGTTGGGGATGAATAAAATCTCATGATACTTTAGGATTTTGTCTCCCTTGCTATTTCAAAATTCTTGCTATCATATCTAAATTGTTATTCCATGGAAGACAAATGGCAATTTACCTATAGTTCTTTTTTTATTTCACACCCACTTAGGTTACAAAACAATTCAGGCTTAAAATTCACAAATATTTGACTGTGTGTGGTAGTTTAAAGCACCATGTCTTTCCCTTTACTAGGGCTATAAAATAATTAAGAATGTAACTTGAAGGTGAATAAATCTAATAACCACTGACAACTTAATTAATCAGCTGAGCTTTGTAAGCAACAAGATAGAACATTCTTGCTGATTCAGGGGAAGAAAGACAGGACCTGAAATTCACAAAATGTAATTTTTTAAAGGTTATGTTATCAATGTTATTTCTCTGCCTTTTACGAAGAACTTTTCCACAGATTATTTAACATATACAGAAAATGCGTAGGAGTCACTGCAAAAAAAAAGTCAATGACATTTTTACTAAATATTCTCAAAGCTGACAGCATTTCTTTCTACTCCCATTTGAAGCGACTGGGACCATGACCTGAGAAGACAGACTATGATACTGTAATCTCATCAGCTGTGCCCTCACAGAGCATTATGGGTAAGAAACAGCCTTCCAAGAAGGCAAGTTCGCACCAGCAATTCTGCCCCTCATGAGGGCATTCAGGGTTAAAAAAAATTATATAAAATTAGCAATTAATTATTGTGCCACTGACAGATGTGGATTATGCAGTACTTTATGGCAAGATAAAAAAAAATATATATATTTTTTGTTTCTAACCCCAGTGATCCCCGAACCTCTAAACAAATATCTAATAACAAGAAGCTCTTTACAGGACTGTTAGAAAAAGAAGTTATGTACCTACTATAACGTTCCATGTTAGTTGTCTTCTTCTCGCCTTCTTTCTTGCTGGTTGGGTTCGGAGCCGATCCTCGGCTCAGACTCGGCCATCTTCAAAAGCTCGAGAGCTGCATACTGGCTCGAGGCCACCCCATATCCCATGATGCCTGGCGCTAGATACCCAGATCGCATTTGGTAAGTCTAACTGCAGACATAATAAGGAAAGGATCCTATCCTGGAATATATAAAACCTCCAGAGAGGCTACTAGACAGAAAGGAATAGCCAGAGAAGATTCAGCCAGTGGAAAAAAAACATAAGTAACTCTTCTCGGTCTACAAGGATAGGGGGGATGGAGGGTGGGACGCAAGAAAGAAGGCGATAAGAACACAACTAACATGGAACTTTATGGTAGGTACATAACTTCTTTATGTTGTCTATCTCGCCTTCATTCTTGCTGGTTGGGACAGCGTCCCTAGCACCTAAAATCCTGGGTGGCTCATCGGAACAAACTCTTCAGAACAGTGGAACCAAAATCTGCTCTGTTTCTGGAAACCACATCCAACTTATAATGCAAAATGAAAGTATGTGGGTTGGCCCACGTAGCCGCAGCACAAATAGATTCCATGGGCAACCTAGCCTGAAAGGCCACCAAAGTGGCTAAAGCCCTGGTGGAGTGACCTTTTGGTTTAACAGGTACGTGTTTATTCCTCAGGTGATAGACAAATGTGATGATAGAAGTCAACCACCTGGACAAGGTAACTTTTAAGACTGGAAGACCTTGTTTACCCTCAGCAGAAGAAAGGAAAAGTTGGTCCGATTTCCTGATATCCTTAGTTCTATGTAAACAGAAACGTAGTTGCCTGTGAACATCTAACTGATGCAACTTATATTCCGCCCTGTTGGAGTGGTTGGGAAAAAACACAGGAAGGTCTATGGACTGATTCAAATTATTTTCTGAAGAGACCTTAGGAAGGAAGGAAGGATTAGTCCTGAGAGCAACCCTATCATTGTGGAACACTAGGTACGGAGGACGGGTACAAAGAGCCTGCAGTTCCGAAACTCTTCTGGATGAAGTAATGGCTACCAGGAAGAGAGTTTTCCAAGATAAAAACTTCAGGGAACAAGAGGCTGCAGGTTCGAAGGGAGGCAATATTAGAGAAGAGAGCATCCGCTTCCCATATCTGTCCATCGTCCTGGACTCCTTGTTAGGGGGATGGACAGATGAAGAAGTTTCAGCCAACTCCTTCTTTGTGGCCTCTGCTACCACCATGGCATCAACAGAGACACCTTTGGTCAAAAACTGTTTATCCTGTGGTGCCGTTATGAATTTTGTGGGTCTTCTGGGGGTGGGTTCCACTGTGTCTGGAGCTGACCACGCCTTCCAAGCCACCACGGCCATCAGTGGGTTGAAAGGCGGAGACACCCAGGAGGTAGAAGGTCAGGATCCAAACGCATCCAGGAATACCGACTCATCCTTGGAGGGGCTCAGGGTAGTCCAGTTCCCCCTCTGCCTAAGCATCTCAAGGATGTTTGAGAAGGAGACATCTTTAAAGGGGGATCTCGGGGACCCTTCCGAATCCTCCAAGTTGGTATCTGATGTGACAGACTCAGGGGAGTCAACATGCTTCCTCTTACATTTCCTCTTACGAGGTGGCTCCTCTGAATGATCAGGGGAGGTCTCAGAAGAGGAAGATACACCCAAGGGGGTGCCCTGAAGCGCTGGTTCCCCACGCTTGGGGTCTGGAGGAGGGGCAGAGGCAGATGCAGGCACCATAGTGGGAGGAGCCGGTGGGGATGATCATAGGGCTGACTCAGGGGCCAGCAGACTCCTCATGACCTTGAAGGCATCCCTGCTTGGATGCCAAGAAGGCTCCGGTTCCAGAGAGACCAGAATCCCTCTCCGCACCGAGGGGGATGGCTCCGAAGCCGATGTAGGAGCTGAGCTCACCTGCGCTGAAGCTCCGAGAGGGAGAACGGGGTCGGACAAGGGTCCGATGCCACTCGCCCCCTCGGAGCAGACGAGGGAGTCTCGGTGCCCAGACCCTTCCAAGGACGGTACCAAAGAAGTGATCGGAGCCGATGACGGAACCGAAGCAAAAGGTATCGGTGCCGACGGTTCCACAACCCGAACCCCAACGAACTCCAGCTCCAAGCTCAAGGAAGGAGTCAGAGGAGGAATAACTGCAGATATGGACGGAGCCGACACCTGAGGGGGGCTGGACAACATTTTTGCTAGGGCTTGCGATTTTAACAGCCTACTGACCCACTCTCTCCATGTCATGATCGGATAGTCTTGAGGACCGAGAAGAGTGGGACCGATGACTGTGCTCCGATTGGAGCAGAGGAGACCTCGGAGCCGAGCATATCGACTCCAGGGAGGGAGACCTAGATCTCTTTCGACTCCCCGTCGGCTCCGAAGGGAGAGTCGGAACCGACTGGGAGACAGGTAAATCGGTTCTGGCCGGAACCGAGGCTGAAGGAACAGCTTCACCCATCGATGGCTCCAAACTGGGAGCCGAAGATTTAGGTGGCTTAGAGGCCTTCACGGGCTGAGTCTTAGCCGGTGAATCCTGTTTAAGTAATCCACGTAGGATTAACTTATTTTTACGCTCCTGCAGGACTCTTGGGCTGAAGGCATGGCAAACCGAACAAGAGTCCTGCAGGTGCACGGCGCCGAGACAATAGACACAAGAAGTGTGACCATCTGTCAGAGACATCTTCTGACAGCATGAGTCACACTTCTTGAATCCGGACACCTTGGTATCCTTGGACATCCCTGAAAAGGAATTAGAAACCCAAGGACAACACACTAAAAAAATTAGGATGTAACTACTACCGCACACACACAGTTAAGACACCCAAAACACAGCCAAGAAAACTGACAATATTGTGTATATATACAAGTTAAACAAAACTAAGTAAGAGCTAAAAGTTTTTTTTTTTTTTAGGACAGAGAAAGTGAAAAAGGTTAGCCTCTAATTTAAACGGCTACCTAAGAAAATGAAGGGGGAGGGGAAAACTCTCTAACTAAAACGAGTTTTCTGAAGGGATAGGGGAAGGTTAAGAAAGAATTATAGATACTACAAGTATATATATATATATATATATATATATATATATATATAAAAAGGTTAACTAGTATAAACAATCTACACTAATAACTATAAATTTTTATCAAAAAAACGAGTAAATAATGAAAATATACGACCTGAGCCAGTAAGACAACCTCGCAGCAGAAGCGGCAAATGAGATCTGGGTATCTAGCGCCAGGCATCATGGGATATGGGGTGGCCTCGAGCCAGTATGCAGCTCTCGAGCTTTTGAAGATGGGCGAGTCGGAGCCGAGGATCGGCTCCGAACCCAACCAGCAAGAAAGAAGGCGAGATAGACAACTTAACATGAAACATTTTCCATTTAAAAATTATAATGGAAATGAATAAGCACTGCCAAAATGAGTTTTGCCTTAGTTTTTGAGTTCTCATCATAACATTATCATCAGAGAAAGAATTAGTGATGTCATGTGAAAGTTGAAAATGTGTTTTACACCATACATTCACTTATTTTTTTTCAAAAACTAAGTAAACTATTTAGTATGTTTATAGTGGCTTCCCATAGAAGGTAAAAGCATTACAGCATACAATGACAAATAAGTGTCACTTTTTGCAGAAAATGTAGTGTTAGTCTGACTCAAAAGCAGACACTTTGATAAAGATTAATTTACCACATGAAGTGCAACACATCAGCTGTGAGACAACATAGTACATTTCTCTGGTAGACAGTAAGACTATGGAGGAAGACGCTACTGCAATGGGCTCCTATGGATAACAAGCTGAAAAGCAGAATAATGAACTATAGTGGAACTGAAAGAAATGCTTAACTAAACAAATGAGAAGGATAATCTACAAAACATTGTGAAGTTGAGCCTATATTTACCCTTTTCAACACAAGAGTATGAAAACTTCCATTTGGCTAGACCTGGTTTTATAGTAGTAGGTCTTACGGCTTTCTTCAAGACTGACAATGCATGCAAGAGAGATCCTGGTAAGGATCAAAGTTCTAACTTTAAGGCCAAAAAGTGCAATAAAAGAAAAGGATGCACTACCTGCCCTCCCAAATAAATCAACAGATCCTATCTGACAGGAAGAACTATGAAAATCAAACAAGTTTTGCTTTGAAAATAACAACAAATTAGAAGAAAGACATACAGCAACCTTCCTATACAGTAATATAATAGTGTGCCTTGTACTCTGGTGCAGAACTGTGGAAGCTAACTGCTGACACAGGACTGAGACAGAATTTTCTCTGTAAAACCCCAAATTTCTAAGTCAAGTCATGACACACTAGATAAAGCAGCCACTCAGATTCTAAATGAACTGCTCAGGTTAAATGGTTTGCTCGAATACTGTTGTCCTTTTAGAAGAATGGACAATAACCAGTCTAATAACCTTCAAAACTGGTACTATTAGATTCTTCCCAGTTAACCACCACATGACTATCTGAACAGCCCTGAAGAAAGACAGCTTCTGAATGCTGCCAGAATCACACCCAGGATCTCTTCAAAGCAGATGTCCCTATCAGCTGACAAAGGCACTAGTATCTCTGAAACATCCATGATTCCAAAAATGCTCTTAACCCTACATTTATTACATGCCTTATCAAAACCTGGAAAAAACACACAGGAAGAAATGGTTTACTTTGCTTTACCTGGGCTGCCATGATCTGCCAATGGAAGTTTCTGGACTATGAAAGGAACTGGTAGAAATTCCAGCTCAAAGTCATCCTGTTTTTGGACACACAGGTTTCTCAGATAATGTTGAAATGTAGACGTGTGAAACTTTGCACTGTGAAAAATGCTGGCTGACAGACAAAAAGTCATGTTCTGACAGACAAATTGATCTACAGCACTGTCTTCTGGAAAAATGATAGCAAACTATGCATCTCTACTGAACAACTTTTGATCTTTTTATCAAATGTCTATTTGATACAATGCATCACAATGGAAAGGCTTACATTTAAAAACAAGGAACTACCACTCAAAATTATTAAGCCCATACCAACAACAGGCTACATATTAGCACAGAATGTCAGACATGAAACTCTTAAGCAGCCATTGAAGTGTCTAGCAATTCTTCTGGGACTTAAGCCTCTTACTTTCAATTCAGAGGCTACAGAAAAAGGGCTGACAGCTTCAGGTCTAATTAGTGCATGAAACTATAAACAGAATGGTAAGAGTTAGGCTGAACGTGCAGCACAAAACCCCGAAAATATACGACTGACCAAGAAAACTCAAGAGATGAAGATTAAATGCAAAACCTCTTTACTTATTACTGAAGAATAGTGGTAGCTTCCTAGAGAATTTTGACACTCCTCTACTTGCCCTGTCTGTTCATCTAAAGACACTCCAAAACCACAGTTAACCCTCTGGTTTTCTGTTCTTGATATTGGCACAATTTAGCAAATCATGAGTGTCACATTATAAACCAGTCTCATCTCAAGCACATTTAGGTGAGAACATATCCTTTGAGTTATACCTCTGATATGAAAAAAAAAAAAACTATCTGCAGTAATGCAGCCAAGCTCTGAATTCCAAGTGCTTCAACCAAAGCATTATAAAAAGTAAAACAAGCAGATGAAAAAATACAAACAAAAATAAAAACAATTTCAATTTCCTTAAACTAATAATATGGCAAAAGGTATAACGTTATTGTGGTATTCTGTTCTTCAGATCAATAAAACTGCTGAAGATGCAAGCTTATCAAATGTCAGGTCAAAAAGCGAGTCTTATGGTAACATTTAATGCCACTCAGAGATGGGGACTCTTCTCTATCAGCCAGGTGCAAAATTCCACTAAACAATGCTAGGAGACAAAACAAAGCCTGACAAGTCTCTGAGGGCAGTATGAATGACCACAGCAATAGTATTACTGATGTTAAGTTTTAGACATGTACAAAAGTGTGCAAAAAGCATGCCAAGTCCCCAATAAGTGGTTAATAGCAAACACAGTTTTCCAAGGTTCATAGGTGTTGTACTAGGCTAATGACCACAGGGGCGTTTTTAAGCCTAGCCATGCATTGCAAATCCTGACAAGTCCTGGTAACCGTATTAAGTGTAAGCATGGGCCTGGGAGATAAAACATTTACAAGCAGGGGCCTTCAGAGATGCAGCATTATAGATGCTAAAGCAAAACCACCCAATTGTATAACATCTCCCAAAAGTACTATAAAAACAATGAACAACAGAAAGTCAAGTACAGGACCTGCAGAACATCACAGTCTAGAGACTAAACCCCTTGAAACCACCCTCTGGCATGTTTCTGGATACAAATGAGGCAAACCAATCCGAAACTACACCAGAGATGTAACAGTAATATCCTAAATAATTCAGTAAAGTTGAATGGTTCATTGCACCAAAAGTTGATAAGGAATCTGGAAGCACTAGGACAGAGTATTAACACTTAGCCCATGTTTAAGGGAGATCAGACTTTGGTTAAAACAATTTCAGTACGATGTCTGGTAAGAAATCTGAAATGGAAAGGATTACTGGTGTTACATTCTCTCAAGTAAACATCCAGCTATTAATACATTACTTTCTGAAGAATTTTAATCACAATGGGAATACCTGAGACTGCCCGACAGGTGTCCATAACATCATGGTTAAAATTCAGCTTTCTTGAGGACAAAATCACAAATGCTTGATTTAGCTGAGATAGAAATAATCCATCCTCTAGAAAGACAAGAGTTGTATGGTAAAGGACTGGACCTAAGACTTCAAAAGAGGTCAGGAAGACCCTGGCAAAGTATTCAAACACAGTTGTGTTCATATTAGAGAAAACAGAAATAAATGAGAACAGAAAACACACATCAGCAAGAAGATGGCTTAAACTCTGTAAGACCATTTCACCACCCCTGGAGTAATCAGCATAATCTCTGATCTAAACTGAGCAAACATAATGGTAAATTACCAGGCAACTAGATTGTGTTATTCACTAGTTAAAAGAATCTGAGTGGTGAGACAGGCCTGACTGCACAACCTTCCCATCACTTGGAAACAAGGTTCTGGACAGTCTGCTGTTACTGAGATCTCCTGGATAAATATTCAAGACTTTTTTCAAGAATTTTTAGCCTCATATACCAAAAACTGATAATCCACAGAAAAGTCATCCTCGAATAGACATAAATGCCGTCATTTCCACTTGAACCTCCAACCAGCCATCCTTAGCTTGTGGAGTCCATGGTACATGCAGAACTAGGCAGACGATCTGGGGATTCCACCCACAGCTGGTTAACCAAAAAATGAATAACTGAGTGAGCCAACTTCAAGTCCTTGATAGTAACTCCAAAGTAACAGATCAATTTCGAGAGTATTTTTGAAAATAGGGGTAGCGGAGCTAACCGCTTTAGTACAAACTTGAGTCCCCTGATAAAACAAAGGAATTCTTTTACAAAAGCTCCTGTCTCCTCTTCAACTTAACTCTCTTATATGGTGTCTTTTTTTGCCCATTCCCCAACTGATGGAGAGTCTAAAACCAAAATCCCAACTGCTGAGTAAGAGTGCAGAGTAAAACAACACAGGATACAAAGCAAAGGCAACACCAGGCTGCCATAATGTCCGAGCAACTACCTTTAATAAAAGTACAGTTGTGTACACTTACCATAAATGTAGATGTCTGAGTGTATTTACTGTTGCAGTCATCACTTGTGGGTTATCCCTGCTGGGTAGCCCTCGGCTGGCCTGAATACCAGAGTAAAGGATTTCCCTCCTGCATCAGCTGTCCTGAGACTGTGGCTGAGGTCAGGTCATCAGGGCTATAAAGGGTGGCAGCCAACACCATTACATCAGTTTTTTTTTTCCCCCAATAGGCAGGAGCCCCTAGGAAGATATAGAAATAAGGAAAGAGAAGGGGAAGGTGGGAAGGAAACAGGACTCCAACAGTGACTACACTTGAACATCTACATTTATTGTACACAACTGTACTATGTTCTTCATGTTTCACTGTTGCAGTCATCACTTGTGGGAAGATTCCCAAAGCTGAGGAAGTGGGTGGAGGCATGCTGAACATGTTATTGGGATGCCAGCATGCCCTGCAGGACTGCAGATGCAAAGCCTGCCCTGGTTTTGGAGAATGTAGCCAGCTGGCAGTGCTTGGTGAAAGTGTGGATATATGTCCATGTAGCCGCCTCCAGAATATTCTTGGTAGAAACCCCTCTCAGGAAGGCCGTGGAGGTAGAGGCTGCAATAGTGGAATGAGATTTGATGGATTTGGGAGGATTCTTTCCATGGAAGGCATAGCAGAAATGTATGCAATGACAGATCCATTTGGAAATGGTCTACTTGTAATGGGTTTCCCCTTTGTCCCAGGGGAGAATGAAACCAAGTAGCTGGTCAGATTTCCTGACTTGGTCCTGTCAAGGTAAACTTTCAATTGTCTGTGTACATCTAGGGTATGCAGAATTCTTTCTCCTTTATTGCTAGGCTTAGGCAAGAACATAGGTAAGTGTATGGCCTGGTTGAGGGTTACATCGGAGACCACCTTAGGTATAAAGGAGGGATTGGTTCTGAGAGAAACCCTGTCCATTTGGAAAATGATGAAGGGCTCAGGGGCCATAAAGGCCTGGAGCTCAGATACCCTCCTGGCAAAAGTGATGGCTAGCAAGAAAGCAGTTTTCCAAGAAAGAAACTTGAGATCTGCTGAGGATGCTGGCTCAAAAGTGGGTAAAGTCAACTTTTCCAGGACAAAGTTCAGATCCTGAGCTGGCGCAGGTGATCTTCTAGGTGGTCTGATGTGAGCTACACCTCTGTGGAACTGTTTTAAGAGGTGCTGAGAGAACAAGGGCTGCTCTGCCTGGACATAGCCTGAGATAGCTGAAGCATGAGTCTTGACAAAAGTGTAAGACATCCCCTTTCCTAGAAGCTCTGCCAGGTAGTCCAGAACCAGTGGTAGAGAGGCATGGGTGCTGAATGCGCCTCTGCTGTTGCACAGGTGACTCTTTTCCATTTCACGGAATATAATTTTCTGGTGCTGGGTCTACGGGCCTCCTTAATAATGTCTAACACTTGTTTGCTGAGGGCTGAAGTGTCATCCCCCTTTGGTGGAATCAGCCATGTGGTTAACTTGAGTGTGGCAAGGCCTGGGTGCTGTAGCTTCCCTCTCTGTTGTGTGAGAAGGTTTGTTGTGGGGGTAAAAGGATGGGATGGTGTATGCTCAGACTGAGAAGCATGGGGTACCAGTGCTGCCTTGGCCAGTCTGGGGCACTGAGGATAGCCATTGGTCCTTCCTCTCTGATCTTGAGAAGCACCCTGGGTATCGGAGGCAGTGGGGGGAAAGCGTACACAAACAGGCTGCCCCAGTGGAAGGAGAGGGCATCCACCCTCCGAGCTTCTGGACGAAACTCTCTTGAGCAGAATTTGGTCAGTTGGCAGTTCTGGTAGCTTGCAAAAAGGTCTATGTCTGTTTTTTGCCAGATCTGACTGATTTTTAGGAAGGTTTCCCTGTGCAACTGCCACTCGTGGGGGTCCAAGAGGCTTCTGGTTAACTGACCTGCCAGTGTGTTTTGTTTCCCTGGAATGTATTGTGCTATCAGATGCAGTCCCAGATTTGACGATGACTGCCAGACTTTCACAGCTAAGCGACACAGAGGGTAAGAGTGCGTGCCCCCCAACTTGTTGATGTACCACATGTCAGTAGTTTTGTCTGTCTTGATTAAGAGTACTCCTTGTGACAGGTGTTCTTGGAAGGTTAGGATTGCCCAGTGCAACACTAGTATTTCTTTCAGGTTGATATGGAGACCCTGGACTTCCTATTCCCAAAAGGCTTGAGTTCAAAGGGTTCCTTTGTGTGGTCCCCAGACTGGGTCTGTGGTTATGGTTTGGTCATCTGGGTGAAGGACAAAGGGTAGGCCTTTGTTCAGAGTGCAAGAATCGGCCCACCATAGGAGCTCCTTCTTTAAACAAGGAATCAGGGGGAGCTGGTGTTCGAGTGACTGAGTGTTGGCACCAAAGTTTCCTTAGGTACTATTGTAATTTTCTAATGTGCAGTCTGGCAATGGGTACCAACAGGATGCAGGAGGCTATGTATTCCAGGGCTTGCAAGATTTTTCTGGCAGTGAGGTGGATTTTGTGTGCCAGCTGTGCAAAGTAAGACTGTAGGAAGGCCTGCTTCTCTGGGGGGGGGCAGTTTGTGGTGAGGTGTCCAGAAGGGTGCCCAGGAAGGTTAACCTTTGTGTGGGTTGTAGATGGGACTTCTCCTGGTTGATGGGAAATCCCAGTGAGGTTAGTAGGGTCTGCACAAAGGAGAGGTCCTGCAGGAGTCTTTCCTTGGTTTCTGTCTGGATGAGGCAATCGTTGAGATAGGGATAAATGTGTATGCCCTTCTGCAAAATGCAAAGACTGAAGCCAGGCACTTGGTAATGACTCTAGGAGCAGTGGATAAGCCAAAGGACAGAGCACAGAACTGAAACTATCGGGACCTGCTCTGAATCTTAGGTAACTCCTGCAGGACTGCCTGATAGGGATATGCAGGTAGGCATCCTTCAGATCTAGGGTCACTAACCAAGCTTGTGTAGCAGCATAGGTAATAGTTTTTGAAGAGTCAGCATCTTGAATTTTGGAAACAGGAGGGAGAGATTCAGGGTGGAGAAGTGTAGGATAGGGTGCCAGGTGCCGTCTTTTCTGGGGGCCAGGAACAGTTTTGAATAAAATCCTTTTCCTGCCTGTTCCTTTGGTACAGGTTCTACAGCACTCTGGGCATAAAGCTTTCAGATCTGACGAATAGTTTTCTGTCCTCGGATTTACAGGGATGTCTGGGCAACCTGACCTTTTTGGCTTTTCTTTGAAATAGAATCTGTAACCGCTGGCAATAATTTTTAGGACCCATAGATCTGAGGTGATGGCTTCCCAGTTTTCTAGGAAGAGGTAAAGTCTTCCTCCTAGCCTGTCTGGTGGCATGAGGGGCAGAGGGGATGGCAGAGAGTCATTGAGAGTCCTTGGAGAAGGGAATGGGTTTAGAACTCCCTTGTCTAGGAGCAGCAGTGGATCACTGTCTGGGTCTTTGTTGGCTATGGGACTAGTGTCTAGGGACTCTGTCTCTTCTTCCCTTCCTCTGGACTGGTTTTGTCTGTGAAGGAAAGGACCAATGTTTAGTGGGGAAGTTTCTGCTGAACCTGGGAGGCTGCACCCGTAAGAAGTCCTTGGCAGTTTGCATGGACTTGGCCTTGTCCTCCATTTTCTTAATTACCTCTTCTGCCTTAGGTCCAAACAACTGGTCCTTACTTAAAGGGGGGTCTAACAGTTTGGATTTTACCTGGTCAGGCAAAGGTTGCTCCCTTAGCCAGGCATTATCTTCTGATCACTGAGCCTGTAACTGCAGCCCTGCTAGAAGCTTTTAAAGTCATCAAATACACAATGTAAGGAGAGTTTGGCTACCTGAGAGCTGGACTGTATGAGGTCAGTTAAATCTCTGGTAGTATTACTGTCAGGAATGGAAGATAACTTCTGTTTTATTAGTTTGAGGACATTTTGCTGGAATTTCAGCATATGGAATTGACAATTCAAGGCTCTCACAGCTAAATTGGCTGAGGTGTATATCTTTTTTCCCATTCTGTCTAGAGCTCTGCTCTCTTGGTCGGTTGGAATGGGATTCTTAGATGAGCTTGCCCTAGCCCCCTTAGGGCCTTGAGTAATGACTTCTGGGTCTGCAGTAGGGTTTTTAAAAAGATACTTGTGCATCTGTGTAACAGTGAAACACAAAGAACATCTGGTAAGCGCTTTCACAGTGTACAATACTGCTTCATCAGACCATAGTAAAAGTTAATAAAGCAGGCAAACTTTTAAATACAAAGCAATCAAATCAAGCACAGACACTAAAATCACATGACAATTAAAAAGCATCTAAGCAGAATGATAGGATAGAGTCCCCAGCTACTCATCTCCATGGGTGGTCCCATGAAAGGATGTTCTAGAGGACAGCAGAAATGAAAGCTGCCCTATCCCTAGAAAGCAAATCCCATTTGTAATGAGAAATGAAGATATGAACATTGGACCAAGGTGGCAAACAACACAAATGTCATTAAAATGATGCCCTAGAAAAGAAGGCTGAAGTGGACACAGATCTTGTTGAATGTGCTTCTTGTGGCTTAGGCAAGGCCAAACCTTTTAGTTTACATACATAGGAGATACAGCTACTCAACCACCTAGCTAAGGTAACCTTCGATATCCCTTGACCCATTTTGGCTTTAGAAAATGGCACAAAAAACTGGTCTGACTTCGTGAATGGTTTGGTTCGATGTACATAGAAAAGTAATTGTCTGGGTATGTCTGATAAATGAAGCATATATTCTCTTTTATTCGAAAAATTTGCAAAGAAGAATGGAGGATTAATATTCTGAGTAAACTGTGTGTAGATACTTTAGACAAAAAAAGAGGGGTTGGTGCATAAAGAAACCCTGTTCTTGTGGAAGATAATATATGGAAGCTAGACAAGATAAAGCCTGGAGCTATGACACCCTTTTAGCTGAAGTAATTGCTACTGGTTTTCCAAGCCAGAACTTTTAAATCCACTTTGGCAGCAGGTTCAAAAGGGGCTTGGGTTAAGACTTGTAGTAAGACAGTCATTTCCCAAGGAGGAGTAGGATCCCTGAGAGGAGGTCTAAGTGGAATGGTACACCTCAGAAAAACCTTTAAAGTTTGAGTGAGGCTAAGGAAGTGTGATTTTCTCCAATATAAAATTTGAGACAGCCATTAACAGAACCCTGACAGATGAATAACCAGCTCTCTTATTGAAAATGTATTTATTTATTTGACATTTGTTTACAGGGGTGGTCTGACTGGGTCTACAGAACCCGTTTTCAGCAGAGGCCGGGGAAGAAAAGCTCCACATACAGTACACTACAATAAAGATTACATTAGAAATACTATACAAAAAGTAAGTTGAAAGAACAAACTGCTACAAGATGTTGTAATATATTACTACACATCTAAACAGTTCTTCTTTCGGCTTTTCCCGGTTAGGGGTCGCCACAGCAGATCATCTGTCCGCTCATGATTGGCAGTGGAGGTTTACAGTATCGAGTTGCCAGCCCGGCACCCAACCTTCCACAGAAGGCACGCACACACACCTAGGGCCAATTTAGAGTGTCCAATCCACCTAATGCATGTCTTTGGGATGTGGGAGGAAACCGGAGCACTCGTAGGAAACCCACACAACCACAGGGAGGACATGCAGACTCCGCACAGAAGGCACCCCAGCCGAGGATCGAACCGGAGAACATCTTGCTGTGAGGTGGCAACGCTAACCGCTGCACCACCGTGGCCGCCCTACACATCTAAACAGTTCTATACAGTTAAAACATTACAGAGGTTAATAGTCACTCTTATCATACATGATATAGAAATAGCAGCCAGAAAGTTAGTAATGCAGACATATAGCGACAGAGAGTTAAGAATAGAAGCAAAGTCTGAGAAGCAGCTTAAGGATATGGTATAGAAGCAAAGAAGAAGTTAGAACAGCTTTAGGATCTTGCAGTCTGTGAGGGATTGAAATGTGAGAGAAGAGGAAGACTTGAGCATTAGGCAGGCTTTATGCAGGAGCAGAGCCATGTATTTTTGAGATGATTTTTTTAAAGAGGCTTTGAAATGGGTTAGGCCAGGAATAAACCTGGTAGCTAGAGGTAGTGAATTCCAATGTATAGAGACAGAGTATGAATACAAAGAGTGACCAGGTTTTCTTGTGGGTTTTGAGACAGCTAAGAGATTTTTGTCTTCTGATTGTAGGGATCGATTTGGTGTGTAAGGTGCGACTAGATTGGATAGTGCAGGGCAGGCAGTAGGGTTGAAAATAAGGTTGTGCAAGGTGGATAGCTGAATAAAGGCAAGTTGGTTGGGTAGTTTAAGCCAGTTTAATTCTAGGAGTGGTTTACAGTGGTGTGTGTGTGTGATATTTAGAGTTTGATACAAACTTTGCAACTTTGTCGTAGCACTGTTCCAACTTGCCTAGGGTAGAATTTTGTATGTTAGTTAAGATAGGGGTACCATACAGAAGAGAGGGAAGTAAAAATTTTTTTGCAAGGGTAGTTTTGGTTGCTGCAGTAAAAAAAGTTTGTTTCTATAGAACAGTCACAGTTTTTGATGAGTTTTCTTTATATTTTGCTGTACATGGGGGTCAAATAAAAGTTTATTGTCAATGATAACACTTAGAAGTTTGGTTTCCTGCACTATTTCTATGGCAGTGTTGTCAGATGCAAGGATGTTGAAATGATCAGTGACAAGGGAGGTCTTTTGGGGATGAAACAGTTCTAGTTTTGTCTTCTTTGGATTAAGAAAGAGTTGGCATTTCCTAGCCAGGATTCAACTGCTGTAATGGACTGTTGAATTTTTGAGAGTAGTTCTGGTAGTGATTGAGCAGTGCAGATTATGGTGGAATCATCAGCATATTGAATGAGGGTCTCAGGGTGAGAGACAGTCTGAAGGTTGTTTGTGAAAATGTTGAAGAGTAGGGGTCCTAGGATGGAGCCTTGGGGAACTCCAGTAGGGTTGTGGAGAAAGGGTGAGAGTTTGCTGGACCATTTCACTGCTTGTTTACAATCCTTGAGGTAGCTCTGAAACCATTTTACTGTGTTATGTGAGAAGCCTAAGTTAGACAGTGTGTTCAAAAGTAATGGGTGAGACACTGTGTCAAAGGCCTTGGAGAGATCAAGGAATACTGAGGCTGTATAGCATCCTGCATCTCTGGCCTTGCTCACAGTGCCTGTAAAAGATAATAGGACTGTAGCTGTGCTGTGGCTAGGTCGGAAGCCATGTTGGGTTTTGGTTCAAAGATTGTTTTGCAATAGATATTCCATTACCTGCTGATGTATACCTCTCTCAAGAATTTGGATATGGGTGACAAGATGGATATAGGATGGAAATTGGATGGATCAAAAGAGTTGCCTCCTTTGTGGATGGGGGTAATGCAAGATTGTTTCCATATGATAGGTACTTCTGATTCAGATAAAGACCTATTTATAACAATACTGCTTGTGTAGGCAACTGAATTAGCAGCCAGTTTGAGGTAGTATGGGGGGAGATTGTCAGCTGAAGTAGACAAGGGTTTTATTTTTTGTAGCAGTTTCTTAATGGTGTCAATGGGTATGGGCTGAAATAAGAATGGGGTTTGTATGACATTTTGTTGAGTATGGGGTTAGAAGTAGTTGATAGCCTGGGGTCAGTGTCTGAATAGGTTGAAAGGTGGGTGGGTCCAGCATTAGGGGTGTTGGTTAGTAGGTCTAAAATTGATTTTTATGAAGTGCTTGTTAAAGTTTTCTGCTATTTGTGATGGAGGGGTATCAGGTGATAGGGTGTGCTTTCCATTTCTTCCAGCCATGGTTAAGTAAGGAAAATATGGAGTGCCAAAATTTAATGGGGTTGATTTTATGCTGGAACTGAAGCTGGGAATAATATGACTTCTTATCTCTGTTGATAAGTTTTGTCACTTTGTTACACAGCGTTTTGAAATTAACATGATTTTGTTCATTCATTTTTGTTTTGTTTCCAGGTTGACCAGGCTAGGGCCCTTGGCTTCATCAGGTGTTTACATTCCTTAGAGAGCCATGGTGCCGAGTTCTTTTTGATTCTTTTCATACAAATGGGAGCTATTGTAGTAAGTATGTGAAGGAAGATATTAAAGTATAGTACAGCATCATTAAGGGGTAGTTGTTTAAGGGGTGTCCTGTCTATTTCCTGCAGGAGATTGTTGAATTTATGCTGACCAAAATTAACTGTGTTTATAGTTTGTACTCTTAGTTGCTGGGAGTTTGTTCTAAGGGAGTAAGCTGGTAGATGATCGCTCAGGGAGCTAGGCAGTGTACCAGAAGAGGGGTAATTGGCAGGGTGGGATACTAGAATCCAGTCTAAGGTGGAATGGCAGGCAAGATATTTGCTGTATCTTGTTGGAGCATTGATAAGCTGAGAAAAAACATACAGATTTATACTATTTGTGAGGGAGTCGGAAGCTATGTTTTGCCAGTCTATATTTACATCTCCTAAGATTATTGTTTCAAGGTTTACTGTTTGGGATGTCTGGGATAAAACATTTTCCAACACTGACATATTATCTAGTGGGATATATATTACTATTATGCAAATTCTTTTTGATATATTAAGGTTCAAAAAGGAGATTAGTACCTCAGTATTGGAAAAGATGGGTATATTACTGGTATAGGGTGTGATGCTGAGTGTAGAGGGATATAGAAATGCTATCCCTCCCCCTTCTTTTAGATCCATCTCTTCTGGTTATTGAAAAGTTTGGTGGTATTATTTCTGAGTCTTTTACGTAGGGATGTAGCCATGTTTCAGTAAGGGCTAGTATGTCAGGTTTATTTTGATCACTCCAGGCATGCAGTGGGGCTATTTTATTGCATATACTTCTAAGGTTAAGTGTAAGTATATTTAAGTCTTTAGGGTTACTCTTGTGGTTAAGATTAGAGGTGGGCCAGGGTTAGGATGTGTGTCTCCACATTTGAGTAGATAGGTAATGAGGAATGCATACCATGGGAAGTGTATTTTATTCCTAGGTGAGAGTATTGGTGTCAAGTGTGGTTTCATAGGCGGTGAGGAGGCCAGTTTGTGGCTTGAATGGGAGGGTATAGGAGAAAAGCTGGGAGGAGATATGTGAGAAGCTGTGTTGTTTCTTGGGGAGAGGGTTAGAGGAGGTTGTTGATGTGTATTGGTGTGTGGGGGTATGCACAGATCTAGCTGTAGTGAGGATGAGAATTAAGAGTAAAGAGGCTAGGCATGTTAGGAGGAGCATGTCACCTGTGATAGTGTGTTTAAAAATAGTAAAAGTGGAATTTGTGTGTCTGAATGTAGTACAGGTGTAAATAAAGATTGTTATCATGTGATGTGTGTGCAGCTGAAGGTAAGGTTGGAATGTTTTGAGTTCAGAGTGGGCTTTGATAATGTGGTTAGGTGTTTTACCTTGCAGTTTGTGATAAGGATGGGTGGGGTTGATGTGACTGGTCAGAAGTAAAATTATGGTGCAATGCTAGTTTGTGTGCATAGTAGAAGAAAAGGTGCTAAGCCTGGAGTTAATTTAAAATAGTTTGAGGTGGTGATTGTGTTGTGATGGCAGAGTAGAGTAGAGTAAGATGCAAAAAAGTATAGTAGTGGGCATGTGAGTTCAACGGGATGGATGTAAGGGAGAGCAGATGAGTTTTTGGCCAAATAAAATAAAGCATGAAATGTGGGTGTGGACAAGGTTGGGTTGTATGTAACTGGATCATAGGAATGAGGGGAAGTGGTTTGCTTAGGGTAACAGTAGAGGTGCTGGTGAAAGGTGGGATATGGGGAAGGGCAGGGGAGCGGAGTGAGTGGAATGAGGGAGCAGGAAGAACCTCCCCAGATGGTTTACCATCATAAACAATCAGTGAGGTAGGATGTTCATGGATACAAAAGACAAGTTGTCTGAACTCTAAATACGTGTCTCGAGCCACAGCATCTAATTTTATATTTATGGGCTTTTCAATGTCTTTCCAGGGATATGTTACACTGATAAGAGAGAAATATGCGCAAGTCTTAATGTACCTTCACCTTCCACAGTAAAAAGGCCTACAAGTGTAGGTGAATGAGTGGGGATATCCTTCCAGCAGATTCCACACTACAAAACAATGCAAACTAGACTTAAATTAAGTTATTTGCATATTCCCTTACATAGATTTAACTTTATTTGTTGCTTGTGTACTTCTTGCCCCTGAGGTGAAATTCAGCTGTGCAAGTTCTTTAGGCAGTGCGATATGACAAGTCTGACTACTGCTGCAGAAGGAATATGTGCTTGTTTCACTTTATGTAGAGTGAAAAGCAGCAGGATGGAGACACACACTTGGGATATGGGGTAATGAAGTGACTCATCCAAAATGCTTTGAAATTCAAAATGCTTGGAAGCAAGAAAAGTCTAATACTGCTGGTACAAGAGCTGAAAAGGGATCTAAATTTCTCTGTGAAGCCCAAACGGAGAATCTTACTTTTGCAAATGTTCCTAGTGGATGGTTTCTGAGAAGAATAAAGAATATTGACCACTTGGAAGGAAAGTTTGGACTGATAAGCTATCACTGGAAGTGGGGTAACCATGTGGTTAGTTTCAGGGCTCAAATGTCCAGATGAAGCACCTTGGATGGATGAGAAAGGAGATCAGGATTTGGATCTAACACCCAAGGTGGGTGTACTAAATGTGGTCAAAGAATTGGAAAGCAGACCTGTTGAGGACAGAAAGCAATATGGATGAACTTCATCTTCAACTGTAATGCTTCACTCTAGAAATCTCGAAATTATGGAGAATTATTCGGAAGGTAAAGAGAAGGACTAGAGGGCCAATTGTGAAGCACAGTATCCCTCGGGGACTCCCCTTTGTGGGATCACAGCAAAGAACCTGCTGCTGCATGTGGAACTGTTGGGAGAAGCAAAAAGATTACAGCACAGCTGGCTCCACTAAAGATGTGTGTCGCCATTGCTGAACTGAGAGACCACCTGTAAGGTAGCAGAATAGATCTGCTTAGTCTGTCCACTAAAACACTGGTCTTCCTTGGTATGTGCATTACTATCAGAAAGTGGTTGGAAGATATTGCCCATTGGCGTACCCTCACCACTTCTCAACACGATGGGTAACAGCATGTTTCCCCTTGTTTACTGATGTACCAGAATACTGACATGCTATCTTGTCTGGACAGATATCATCCCTTGATGAGGATAGCCTGAGAGGCCTGCAACGTTAGGAGGACTTCCCTTATCTCTAAGACACTGATTCGAAGACTGGCCTCTGATGGGGACCAAGTGTCTTAGACTATCTTTGCCATGTAATGCCCACCCCCACAGCTGACTTGGAAGTGTCCATGGTCACTGTGGCTTTGGGAGAGGAAGGAACAAAGGGATCTCCCTGAATAACCTCTGGAGATCAAATCCGCAAATTTACATGCTGACTGCTGACTTTTGTTAAATGGACTGGAAAGGTCACGGGCAGGAATCTGACGGACCACTGGACCACTAGTGTAAATGTACAGTTGTGTACACCTACCATAAACATAGATGTTTGAGTGTATTCACTGTTGCAGTCATCACACTTGGGTTATCTGCCTGCAGGTAGCCCTCAGTCTGCCCGAATACCAGAGACTTAGTATTTCTGTGTCAGTTGCTGTCGCTCCAGGACTGACGTCAGGTCGTCAGGGGTATAAAAACAGGCAGCCGATACCATTACATCAGTTTTTCTTCCCCCAAATAGGGAGCTAAGCTATGGTGGGAAAAGCACCACCAGTAAAAAGTAAATACCAATACAAATACCCCTGTATGGGGTGAGTAACAGACATAGAGAGGAGAGAGAGAGAGAGAGACAAGGGGGCTGGAGGGAGGGAAATCAGGACTGCAACAGTGAATACACTCGAACATCTACATTTATGGTAAGTGTACACAACTGTACTATGTTCTTCGTGTTTCACTGTTGCAGTCATCACACTTGGGTTGATTCCCAAAGTTGAAGAAAGGATGGAGGCATTCAAGAAGAGTGGGGGCTGGCTAGTATGCCCTGTAGGACTGCTGTTGCAAAATCCACCCTGGAACTGGAAAAGATAGGCAGGTGGTAATGCTTGGTGAAGGTGTGTACAGAACCCCAGGTAGCAGCTTCCAGAATATCCCTGGTAGGGACTCCCCTGAGGAATGCTGTAGAGGTAGAAGTTGCCCTAGTGGAATGTGCTCTGACCTCCTGAGGGATTGGTTTCCCATGGTGCTTGTAGCAGAAATGGATACAGTGTGTTATCCATTTGGAAATAGTTTGTTTAGAAATGGCCTTGCCCTCTGTCCCTGGTGCAAAGCTGACTAGTAACTGGTCAGATTTCCTGAAGGGCTTAGTCCTATCAAGGTAGAATCTGAGTTGTCTGTGCACATCCAAGAAGTGCAGGATCCTTTCCCCTTTATTTTGAGGATTAGGGAAGAAGGCTGGCAAATGGATAGATTGGTTGAAAGCCACACTGGGCACCACTTTAGGCATAAAGGAAGGGTTAGTCCTGAGGGAAACCTTGTCAGCATGGAAAATAATGAAGGGGTCCACAGCCATAAGTGCTAGTAGCTCAGACAATCTTCTGGCTGAAGTGATGGGCCAGAAGCAAGGCTGTTTTCCAAGAGAGGAATTTTAACTCTGCTGAAGCTGCAGGTTCAAAGGGGGGGGGGTAGCGTGAGCTTTTCCAGTACAAAGGTAAGGTCCCAAGCAGGGGTGGGCACTCTCCTTGGTGACCTTAAGTTGTTTGCCCCTCTCAGGAACTGTTTGATGAAAGGGTGAGAGAAGAAAGGTGGCTCAGTGTTGTAATGAGCCGAGATGCAGAGGCATGGATCTTAATGGAGGAGAAGGATAGGCCTCTGTGGAGTAGATCTGCTAGGTAATCCAGGATTAGAGGTAAGGAGGGCAGTGCTGTGTCCTCTCCTTTAGACTGAGTCCAGGAACAATACCTTTTCCCCAACTGTCCTACCCTCTTACTACACTAGCTAATTCCCTTATCCTCCCCTTAACATTTTCCACTAATTTCTTCTCTGTATAATTTCTAACCCAGATCTATCTCTCATAATACTCTCTCCTTTTTCTCTATTTCTCCTGCTTTCACTACCTATTCTTAACTTACAACTTCCTATAAATATGGCCCCTTCACTTAAAACCATTTTCAAAAACATACTACTCTTAACTACCTTAATAACCTCTCTTACCATACCTTATTCACTCACCCTCTTTGAAAATCTTTCTCTACCAGAACAAAACCATCACTTACAACAAACATTACCTTCTTCCTATATTTACTCCCTTAACCATTGTAATATAACCAGTACTTCTAATTATATACTATCAAAATTCCATAGAACATCTCATTTTAATTACTTCACCTCCAAAAAAACATTTAATAACTTCTTCAAAATCCTTAAATTCCTAAAAAATCCCCAGCAACACCCCCTCCTAGATAGTGATATTCATCCAAACCCAGGCCCCAATACTGACTATACCAATAATCTTAACAACTTATCAGTGCCTATGATTTCTTCATTAACTAAACCACCTAACTCCCTCCTGATAGCTCACCTTAATGTTAGAAGTATCAACAACAAAATTTCCCACCTGCATGCACTCCTTGATGTTTACTTATTTGATATCCTATGTCTTACAGAGACTTGGCTAAAACAATCCACACTAGACCGAAATTAGCCCTCCTGGCTACAATATCCTTAGATATGACTGTATAACCAAAAAAGGCGGTGGTATAGCCATTCTCTATAAATCTAAATTTCCCCTTTCAATGTGCATCCTTCATTTGACACCAAAGCCGAACACCTGATTACCAAACTCCAAATCAATAACACCAAATCTATCTATCTTAATCTGCATGCATCTCCCCCCAGGTAATAATACTAATACTCTTGAAAACTTGCTTAGCTATTTTTCTACCCAACTACCCCAGGAGACCATTATACTGGGTGACTTTAACATTGACTGGTCCTCCTGCAGCTCCACTAACCCTACTAACCACATAAATCTCTTTGGATTCTCACAATTAATATCAACTCCTACTAGAATTCACAAACCCACCAGTAAGGAATCTATTCTTGACTGGATCCTTATTAATAATACCCACCCTGAAACTTATACTCCAGGAACCCTTCCCGACGATATCAGCGACCACATGCTTACCTACATTATTAGACAAAAAGTACATATCCCAACTACTCATAATCTTAAAACCTCCCGCTCAAAAAAATTCTTCAACCCACATAGCTTCCTAAATGAACTGCAAGCATGTGACTGGTCACCACTAACCCATCTTAAACTAGACAAAGCAGTTAACTATTTTAACACCAAATTTCTTCAAATCCTAGATTACCATGCTCCTCTTCGTTCTACTAGAATAAGATCCAAACCTGCCCCATGGCTCACAAAACAAACTAAACAAAAGATGCTCCTTGGAAATAAAATCTGGGCTAAATGGAGAGCTACCAAATGTCCATCAGATCAACTCCACTTTAAGCAGTTAAGAAATGCCACCAAGAAAGATATTCTCAAAGACAAAAAAGACTTCTACCTTCACCTACAACAAACCAGTCAACAAACTCCACAAAAATTTTGGTCAGGGAAACAAACTTCTTCGTCCAGGTCACTCTGCTACCCCTGCCCCTGTAGGTTTTAACCATAATAACTCCAACCAGATCCCTGATGCCTTTAACACTTACTTTACAGAAGCCATTCAAACCCTAGCCAATTCTTTACCTCCCTTTACTGCTTCTCCAATAAATTCTTCCAAGACTGTATCACCTACCTTTCAAATACAACCTGTACCTACCTCTCTCATCTGTAAGCTACTTCAAAAACTGAAACCTTGTACACCTTCTGCTGACCGTCTCCCATCTGAATACCTACAAATTGCTGCAAAAGCTATAGACTATCCCATCTCTATCCTTATTAACAGAACCATCTCAGAAGGCAAAATTCCATCCATATGGAAAATATCCCACATCATCCCTCTACATAAAGGAGGGTCTTCTACTGAACTATCTAACTTTTGGCCTATTGCCTTACTCTCCCCAATAGCTAAGATTATGGAAAAATGTATTCACAAACAACTACTTAACTACCTACTACAAAATAACCAATTAGCCAACTGCCAACATGGCTTCAGACCATTCCATAGAACTACAACTGCCCTACTATCTTTCACAGACTATATAAATAAAAATCGCAACAACAACTCATTTTCCTCTGCACTATTCATTGACCTGTCAAAAGCCTTTGATATGGTTAACCATAACTTACTTTTAGACAAACCACAGATCCTTCCTCTTGAACCACAAGCATTACAATGGTTTACGTCTTATCTGAATAATAGACAGCAAGCAGTCCTTTGGGATAACAATATGTCTTCACTACTTCCTGTTAATATTGGGGTACCCCAAGGCTCTATCTTAGGTCCCCGTCTTATCTGAATAATAGACAGCAAGCAGTCCTTTGGGATAACAATATGTCTTCACTACTTCCTGTTAATATTGGGGTACCCCAAGGCTCTATCTTAGGTCCCCTTCTGTTTTCCTTATTTATTAACGATCTACACAAATATTCCTCAAGCCACCTGCATTCAATATGCAGACGATTCCACCTTAATTTGTTCAGACAAGAACATAGACTCTCTCCAGTCCCTCACCCAAACTGTTCTTCATAATGTTGAAAACTGGTTTATGCAACGCTGTCTCCTACTAAATCCGAAAAAAACAAAACTACTCCTTTTTACCCCTACTCATAAATCACCCACTCCATCCTTCTCTGTAACCTCTAACAATGCTACCAACATAACCCCAGACTCTACAACCCACCTACTAGGAGTTACAATTGATAATCGTCTCAACTTTGATGACCACATCAACACCAACATAAAGTCCATTAACAAAAAACTCGGTACCCTCTATAGAATTAAACCCTTCCTTACCCCTACTGCCAGGAAAATTACTGCACAAACCCACCTCATTTCTACCCTTTTCTATGCCTCTGCTATATATACTAACCTATCAAAAAATAACCTCTCCAAACTTGTCACCTGTTATAATAGCATAGCTAGATTCATTACATGCTCCCCCTTCAAAACTCACCACTGCCTCAACCTCAAACAACTTGGATGGCTAGAACTGGAAAACCATATACTCCGTCAACAATTACTTATCACTCAAAAGATCCTATACCACCCTAACAACACATCTATCCTTTCTAATCTGATTACACCATATAAAAATCTTGCTACACTACGCTCTAACAAGCTCCTAGTTTCCACAATTAAATCCAACAAAGCTGGTGACTCACTTTTCTCTAACACAGCAGGTAAAAACTGGAATCAACTTCCTTCTGAATCATCAATCTTAGCGTCTACTCCTCTATTTAAAAAACACCTCAAAGAACATCTTAAAACTCATTGGCTTTGCCAATGTGCTAACCCAGACTGATATCTTCCCCCCTTCCTTCTCTTACACCTTTCCCTACTCCTCTATCCTATGCTACCTAATCTAGGTACTACTCTTTTCTTCTTAGCAATTTTATATAACATAAAACCCTTTCTCTCTCTTTATTGGGTTGTACTCATACCCACTATTGTATTTAATATAATTGTTTTCTTTACTCTAATAATTTGTTTTTTTTGGTATAATTTTTACAGTAATATTTTCAGAGTTTATAACCTGAGTATTATAATTTCTTTTTACCAATGTTTTCACTTTATATGATTTTAAATGTCTTTTTTACATATCAAAGGAACTGCTGCTAGCCTTAAGTATGCACGTTTCCATAAAATGTACAAATGAATATAAAAATAAAACGGAACGAAGCAAAAAGCAAGTACTTCCACGTATACGAAACAAAAAGCAGGTAATTCCACGTATAATAAACCAAGAATCTTTATTGTAAAATGTGACAGATAAGTGCTTTCGCAAATAGCTTCATCAGATCTCTCATAACACCCAAGGTAACATTCTCCTTATATACACAAATTAATTCAAACAAGCAATTAAGCTCAAACAAGGGATTCTCATTTAAAGGTATACAATTCAAAGTAAATCTATCTAAACTCTAAATCCAATATATTAGTGCAAGTGATAAAAAATCAAATAAAACTGTATAACCCCATACAAAAATGTATATATATATAAAAATAGATATATGTACAAAATTGATATACTATATTAATAAATGTGTAAAAGTATTAATAAATATATAAAAACATATATATATATATATATATATATATATATATATATATATATGAATATAAAATAGATAATATTAATGTAAAAAGTTTCATAATGCTAATTAATATATAATCACTTAACATTTCTACGTTGTCTGAGTTCAGGTTTTATAGAGGCCCTTTCATTCAGGCCTCGTCCTCTATCTGATTTCAGTAAGATAATCCACTCTGTTTCCTTACTCTCTGTATACGTTACAATATCACTTCCTCTAATATTTGGGGTAACAACCTGTAATACTCTAAACAAGAAAGTATGTTCTTTATTATACAATGCTATATGCTTAGCTAATGCGTTATGATTAGAGCCCTTTCTGATGTGATAAAGGTGCTCTCTCATTCTGTCTCTAAATGGGCGATTCGTCTTCCCGACATAAAATGATGAACATAATTGACAGACAGCTAGATATATAACATGAGGAGTCATACAATTCGCTTCAGCATTAATATTAAAACTCCTTAGTAAATCAGGATGCATAAATTCTGTACTACTATCAATAAAATAACAAAAATTACAATTACCACAAGGTTTAGTGCATCCAATATTTCTGTGATACTTGTCAGATTTCTGATAGCATAATATTCTTTTTAAATTATATTTATTCCTAAAAAGAAAACTTGGTATCTCTCCTACTACTTGTTTTATCTCATCATCTACCTGTAAGATATCCCAATATTTATAAAGAATTGATTTAATATCATAGTGATCTGTTGAGAGTCTTTTTTACATATGTTTAACATTGTCACTATTCATGTTTGGAGCTTTTCTCCCCGGGCCTCTACTGAAAATGGACATATATCCAGTTAGACTAGCCTGGTCAACAAATGTAAAATAAAATAAAAATAAATAAATAAAATAAATTTTCCACTTATCAGCATAGGATTTCCTTGTACTGGGTCTTCTAGCATCAAGAATGACGTCCAGCACCTGCTTGCTTAGGCTGGTCACTGGGGGGAGTTCAAGGAATAAGCCAGGCTGCAAGACTCATGGCTAGCAGTTGTGGATGCAAGATCTGTCCTCCCTGCTGACTGAGGAGGGTTGGGATCTGAGGTAGGTGCCAGGGTGGCACCAGTGACAGGCTGCGCAGTAGTGGGTACCAGTGCTGGCATGGCCAGTCCGGGGCAATGAGGATTGTCCTTGGTCTGTCCTGTCTTATCTTGAGTAATATTCTTGAGAGAAGAGGCAGAGGGGTGAATGCATAGACTGAGAGGGTTTTCCCACTGGAAGGATAGGGCATCCACTTTCCAGGCCCTGCTGTGAGGTGTCCTTGTGCAGAATTTGCTGGGCTGGTGATTGCAGGGGGAGGCAAAGAGGTCCACCTCTGGGGTCACCCCATTTCTGAATTAGAAGGCTGAAGGTGCTGGGGTCTAATTGCCACAAGTGTGGGTCTAGGAGACTTCTGCTTAAGTCGTCTGCCAGAGAGTTTTGTTTGCCTGGCAGGAATTGAGCTTGAAGATGAATATGCATGTCCAAGGCTGTGTTTCAAAGGGCCATGGCTAGCCTGCAGAGTGGGTTCCCCCCTGCTTGCTGATGTACCACATAACTGTGGTGTTGTCTGTTTTTATTAGCAGAGGTCATGGTGAGAGTAGGGACCTGAAAGCTGTCAGAGCATGCTGAAGAGCTAACATCTCTTTTTGGTTGATGTGCAGATGAATTTGACTTGGGCTCCAGTGGCCCTGAATGCACTTGTCGTCCAGGTGTGCCCCCCAGGCATAGTCTGATGCGTCTGTGGTTAGGGTCTGGGTGGCGTGGGGTTGAGTAAAGGTAAGTCCCTTGTCATGGTTGCATGCTGCTGCCCACCAAAGAAACTCTGCCCTTAGACAAGGTATGATGGTTTCCAGGTCCTGAGAATGTTGGCACCAAATACTTTTTAAGTACGACTGAAGTTTCCTCATATGCAGTCGGGCATATGGAATTAGTAGGATGCAAGAGGCCATGAATCCTAGGGCCTGCAGGATTTTCCTTGCGGATAGCTGGGTTCTGATGGCCATTTAAGTGAAGTAGCCTGTAAGATAGGCTTGTTTTTCTGGAGTAAGGAATGTCATCTGGGATGCTGTATCCAACCTTGATCCCAGGAATACAATCTTTTGACTGGGGACTGGTTTTGATTTATTTTCATTGATAGTGTACCCCAGGGAGGTTAGAAGGTTCTTTACAAATGTCAGGTGCTGCAACAGCTGTTCCCGACTGCCTGAATCGGGTAATCGTCCAAGTATGGGTAAATTTGAATATTTCTCAGTCTGCAATAGGCAATGGCTGAAGCCAAGCATTTTGTGAATACTCTGGGAGCAGTGGATAAGTCAAAGGGAAGTGCAGATAACTGACAATGCATAGATCCTGCCCTAAAACGTAGGTATTACCTGCATGTGTCCCTGATAGGGATGTGCAGATAAGCTTCTTTTAGGTCTAGGGTGGCTAACCAGGCATCTTTGGACAGCACATGAAGATGTTGCTGAAGGGTGAGCATTTTGAATTTTGGTACCACCAGGAAGGTATTTAGAATAAAAAGATCCAGGACTGGGCACCAAGTGCCCTCTTACTTGGATACCAGGAAGAGTCTGGAATAGAACCCTTGACCAATCTGTTCTGCAGGAACAGGTTGAATTGCCCTTATGGAGAGCAGGGATTGACCTTAGTTTTGTGCTTCTGCCCACTGGTTTGGAGGAAGGTCTGGGAACCCTTTTGGGGTTGCCAGTGAGTGGAAGCAAAATTTGTACCCCTGAGATACAATGTTGAGGACCCATCAGTCTTTGGTGATGGAGGTCCAGTTTTTTGCATGATGGGCAAGTTTTCCTCCTAGGGGCATGAGCAGTTGGGCAGGGGTTAGGAGTGGAGTTGAGAAGTCATTGTGAATTCTTTCCGTAAGGGGGTGGCTTATCACTCCCTGTTTTTGAAGTGGAGGCACTCCATTGCTTAGATCTCTGCATATCCTGAGACTGTAGGCTGGGGGGTCTGTTTCCCCTGGGTCTAGTTTGAGATGGCTTTGGGGGGCTGGAAAGAACCAATGTTTCAAGGGGCAATGCCTACTGAATCAAGGAGGCTGCACTTGCAAGAAATCTTTGACTGTCTGCACAGATTTAGCTTTTTCTTCCATCTTTTTTAAAACCCCTTCTGCTTTGGTGCCAAACAGATTGTCCTTGTTCAAAGGAGCATCTAGTAATTTTGATTTGACATGGGGTCTGCTCCTTAAGCCAAGCATGCCTTCTCAGTACAGAACCAGTGACTGCTGCCCTGCAAGATGCTTCCAGGGCGTCAAAGCCATATTGCAAAGTATGCTTGCTGACTTGGCTTGCAGAATGCATAAGCTCTTTTAATTCTTTATTTTCTGCACAGTCTGTAAAGGTAGCTAATTTTTGCTTAATAAGTTCCATAATATGTTGCCGGTATTTCAGCACGTGAAACTGGCAATTCAATGCCTTAACGGCGACAGTTGCAGAGGTGTATACTTTTTTACCCCATCTGTCTAAAGCTCAGGAATCCCTGTCTGAAGGGATGGGAATCTTAGCTGTAGTTGCTTTTATACGTTTAGGCCCCTGGGAAATGACCCCTGGGTCAGCAGTAGGATTTTTGAAAAGAAATTTGAGAGAGTCAGGGACTCTGTAGTACCTGTCTGTTTTCCTTGGAGCAGGGGTAAAGTATCAGGAGTTAGACTTGATTCCATAAAAACATCATCCACAACATCCAGAACTGGAGGTATTGCTAAAGGTCTATGTTGTGGCAAATCTAGAAATTCTCTGAGTCTCTTTTTGGACTGAGGATAGTCTTGGCATTCCTAGTGGAAATGCGCTCAAAGTATGTACGGTTTCACCAAAAGAACAATCCTCTGGAGGGGAAGCAGAGGGGATGGATTCCTCTGCATCTGAATCCTCATAAGCAGATAAAGGCATGTCTTCATATTCAGAAACCTCAGAGTTGTCGGAGTCTTGGTCTGTTAAAGCTGCTGGGGACAGGTCTCTTTCTCTCTTAGCAGGGGAAGGCTGGCTTCCCCTAATCAGCAAAATCAGGTCTTCTGCTATTTTAAGCATTTGATGTTGTGGCAAGGAAGCAGGTGCTTGACTGTGGATCGTCGTTTTTTTAGGCGTAGCTCGTACACTTGCCTTAGAAACTCAGTAGTTTGAGACAGAACTGAAGACACAAAAAAAGTCGTTGGTTTGTGTTGAATATCGGAAGTGTGAAGAACTTCCTCAGAAGCAGGTGCCTGCACAGTGGCTCTGGTCCATCCAAGGTAGACACATCTGCAGATTCCCTAGTCAAAGAAGAGTCTCGCGGCATTCTGGACTCCAAATGGGTCTCGGCAGAGGCCTGTGAATCAATCGAAGCGGGCATCAAGGGCTGCGAAAGCACCTCCCTGAGTACTGGTGAACCAGTGGCTAGCTTAACGGAAGCATCGTCGGCAGTTTTGGACCTGTGCGGTCTGTCTCTGTCTTTAGCCTTACATTTTTTGGAAGATTGGTAGTTGGATAGCTTACAGAAGTCATTTTGGAATATGGAGATTGAGAGGGAAAATATTTAGCGGCAATAAGGGCCCGATGACGAATAGTTCGGGCGTTCAACACAGCACAAAACCAACAGCGAGGTATGTCGTGGTCTGGGCCTAAACAGGTGACGCAGTAAGAATGGAAATCTCTGTGTGGTATTTGCTTTCCACAGGTGAGACAACTGTTAACTTTTTCTGACATCGGTTAGTGCAAGAAAAAAAGGATCTCCAACGGGGTACTTAGGTTTAGAAGACGTCAGGATGATTCAATTCGGAAACAAAAACTCTGGTATCGGCCGACCGGCACTCGTGTGAACTGCTTCTGCTTCGGGCTCCTCGGCAAGAAAGACTGATGTAATGGCGTGGGCTGCCTGTTTTAATACCCCTGTCGGCCTGAAGTCAGTCCTGGAGCGACAGCAGCCGACGCACAAATACTAAGTCTCTGCTATTCAGGCCGACTGAGGGCTACCCTGCAGGCAGATAACCCAAGTGTGATGACTGCAACAGTGAAACACAAAGAACATCTGCAACACTCTCATATAAAACACTGCTACAGGGATCAAAATAATGGAAGCTGCCATCAACCCTAAAAGTTGAAGAATCAGTCTGGCAGGTGGTGCCTGATGGGAGAGGAACTGTAGGGCTTTATTTCTTAGAGTGATTAACCTATTTTCCAATAACCTTACAATTAGAATAACTGTGTATGAGTGTGTGCCTACGAACTCCAGAACATGTCCTGGGGGAAACTGTGATTTGCCCTGGTACACTGTAAATTCCTAAGTGGAGCACAGCTGAAGGAAATAATTTCTGGCTCAGACTAGCAGAGATCTGGTACGAGTGGTAAGCAGCCAGTCATCCAATTACGGGAACACCCAGAACCCTTGCAGTTGGAGATGAGCTGCAACCACTGTCATGTATTTGGTTAACACCTGGGGGGCTATGGTGAGGCCAGAAGCAGAGATCTGAATTGAAAATGACTGGCCTCAGCTGGAAGGGAAGAAATCTCCTGGAACATTTGTCCATTTTGATGTGGCAGTATAAGTCCTGAAGGTTTGTCTAGCACATCCAGTTGTCTTTCCTCAGAAGGATGAGGACAGACTGAACCGTGACCATACAGAACTTTGCATGACTGATGTACTATGTCATGTCCTTGCTCTGGGTCAGTGATCAAGAAGTCTCAATCCTCACCACATACACTAGTATGGGATGTTCAACTGGAACAAAGACACACACACACAGTATTTCCAGATGCAGCTCTCTGTACCAAGCACAATTTCTCTTAAGAGCATACAGGGAACACACTCAGTCTTGGGGCTGGGTTTCCCTCTCTCTCTCCAGACCCCCCCAAATAAGGCTCCCCACTGAAACAGCTGTAAAGTTGAGTCCTCAGCCGAGTGTTCCAAGCCAAGTCCTCCACTACCCTCTCTGTGAAACCAGTGCTCTGAGTCTCTGCTCCAAGTAGCTGACACACACACACTCTTTGAGATTTGATTTACACACACACACACACACACACACACACACACACACACACACACAGGAAAGGCTGGCACAAACTTACTAGCTGACCCTCCTTCCAGATTATAAGACAGGTACTGCCACCAGAACACTCCAAAGCCAGCTACTCTAAGGCTCTTACAAGGGTACCTAATTATAATGAGTAAAATTAATACTAATACTAATACAAATGGTAGTATTTGACCAATGTAGCAAGGCTTTCAGGAGGGGTCACAGTGTCACCAAATAAATATAAGTACTTTCAAAGGTTAAAATATTCTCTAAAAGACCAGCCACAATGAAAAGTTTAAATATATTTAATAAGAAGTTATGTACCTACCATAACGTTCCATGTTAGTTGTCTTGTTCTCGCCTTCTTTCTTTCTGGTTGGGTTCGGAGACGATCCTCGGCTCCGACGCGGCCATCTACTAAAGCTCGAGAGCTATTTACTGGCTCGAGGCCTCCCCAAATCACACAATGCTTGGCGCTAGATACCCAGATCTCGTTTGGCACAGCTAACACCATAGAAAATACAAGGACACCTGTCCATACTACAAGGTTTTCCTACAGTACTAAGACAGAGGAGGATGTAACCAAGATAAGACTCAGCCAGAGGAAGAAGGCCTCAAAAAGAGACTCTTCTCGGTCTGTCCAGGCTAGGGGGATGGAGGGTGGGATGCAAGAAAGAAGGCGAGAAGAAGACAACTAACATGGAACGTTATGGTAGGTACATAACTTCTTAATGTTAAGTTGTCTCTCTCGCCTTCATTCTTGCTGGTTGGGACAGTGTCCCTAGCACCTTAGTCCTGGGTGGCTCATCGGAACAGACTCTTGAGCACAGTGGAACCAAAAGCAGCTCTACTCCTAGAGGCCATATCCAACTTATAATGTGAAATGAAAGTATGAGGAGTGGCCCATGTGGCTGTGGCACAAATAGATTCCATAGGTAGTCTTGCTTGAAAAGCTACCGAAGTAGCTAACGCTCTGGTGGAATGACCTTTGGGTTTAGTAGGGAGTTCTTTATGTCTCAGCTGATAAATCAAAGTAATAATAGAGGACAACCACCTGGATAAGGTTACTTTAGAAACTGGCAGGCCCTGTTTGCCCTCAGCATAGGACAGGAAGAGTTGGTCTGATTTCCTTGTTTGCTTGGTCCTATCCAAATAAAAACGTAATTTCCTATGAACGTCCAATTGGTGTAACTTTTGTTCGGCTTTGTTCGAATAGTTAGGAAAAAAGACAGGTAGATCAATAGCCTGATTCAGGTTTGTTTCGGAAGGTATCCTGGGCAGAAATGAAGGATTAGTCCTGAGTGAAACTTTATCCTTATGAAACACAAGGTAAGGAGGACGAATACAGAGGGCTTGAAGTTCCGAAACTCTCCTAGCTGAGGTGATGGCTACTAAAAAGAGAGTCTTCCAGGAGAGCAATTTTAAGGAACAGGAATCCGCAGGTTCAAAAGGGGGGAGAATCAAGGAAGCTAATATCAAGTTTAAGTCCCACGGGGGGGGGGGGGGGATCTCTGACCGGGGGGCCTAAGCAAAATAGTCCCTTTAAGAAAGGCCTTGCAAAGTTTGTGGGACATGATGCTGGTTTCTGTCAGGCCAGCGTGGAAATTTGCGATAGCAGCTAATTGGACCCTAATGATGGCAGACAAGGAACCAGCTTGAAAGAGTTCTGCTAAAATATCTAGAACGTGATGGACAGGGGCTGTAAAGGGGTCTATATTCCTAGCCTCTGCCCAGAAAGAGAAACGTTTCCACTTACTAGCATAAGCCTTCCTTGTGGTAGATTTGTGAGAAGAAAGGATGATTTCACGCACCGGCTGAGAAATATGTGGAAGTCTGGCTAAGGTTGGAAGTGGAGCAACCAAGCTGTGAGGTTGGGAGACTGAAGGGATTGGTGCAACCCGCCCGACTGATGGACCAAGAGGTCTGGCACTGGGTCCAGATTCCAAGGCTTCTCCAGTAGGTGACGATGCAGGAATGGGAACCAAATTTGTCGAGGCCAGTAAGGGGCAATGAGGATCATCCTGGATCCCAATGCGGTCGCCTTCTGAATTAGTTTGGGAATTAGGGAAAAGGGTGGGAATGCATAGAGAAGGCCCCGGGGCCAATCGTGAACTAGAGCGTCTCTGGGGGAGTGCCCGGGAAGGGGGAAGAGAGTGAAGAAATCATCGCACTTGCTGTTGAGAGGAGTTGCGAAAAGGTCGCAGCAAGGTTGACCCCATCTGCGGAAAATTTTGTCTGCTACTGACTGATTGAGAGACCACTTGTGAGGCATGAGAATAGCTCTGCTTAGCCTGTCCGCTATGACGTTGGACTTCCCGGGGATGTGCGTTGCTATTAGAAACCATTGAGAGGAGATCGCCCACTGCCAGAGTCTGAGTGCTTCTCGACATAAGGGATAGGACTTGGTTCCACCCTGCTTGTTGATGTACCACACTACAGACATATTGTCTGTTTGAATTGCAATAGTCCCGGTGGGTAGAGAGTCCTGAAGAGCTTGCAACACTAAAAGCACCGCTCTCATCTCCAAGACGTTTATGTGCAGGTGGTACTCTAGAGGTTGCCAAGTGCCCTGGACAGTCCTGCCCTGAAAATGCCCCCCCCCCCCACCCGATCAGGGAGGCATCCGTGGTCACTGTGGCAACAGGAGGAGGAAGAACAAACGGTCTGTCCTGGAGTACTAGAGGGGAGACCATCCACCACGCCAGGTGGTCTTTGCATGACTGAGTGATTACTATCTTGTGAGACATCGGAAGTTGTTGAAAAGACCATTGGGTAAAAAGCATCCACTGAAGAATTCGCATGTGAAAACGAGTCAGGGAAACTAGTATGATTGCTGCTGCCATGAGACCCAACGTTTTTAGTACAAATCTGGCCTAAATCCTTTTGCACTGTAGTAAGACCGGCACATGTCGGCGAATGTCTGACACTCTGTCTAGAGGAAGTTTTGCAGACAGATCTTTTGTATTTAATCTTACACCTATAAAGGTTATAGACTGACAAGACGACAATGCAGACTTTTCTAAATTTATTGAGATACCTAGCTCTGAGCAAGTTTGGATGGTATAATCCCTGGCTCGCAATAGCTGATGCCTGGTGGAAGCAGTAAGGAGCCAGTCGTCTAGATATGGAAACACCTGGAATCCTCGCCGTCTCAGGTGAGCCGTAACCACTGCCATGCATTTGGTGAACACCCTGGGGGCTGTGGTGAGACCAAAGGGCAGGGCTCTGAATTGATAGTGACTGGCTCCCAGCCGGAAGCGGAGAAACCTTCTGGAGCGCCTGTCCATTTTGATATGGTAGTACGCATCCTGAAGGTCTATGAAGCACATCCAATTGTCCTGACCCAAAAAGGGTAGAATGGACTGAAGCGTGACCATCCGGAACTTCGTTCTTTGAACAGATTTGTTTAACCTGCTGAGATCCAAAATGGGTCTCCAGTCCCCTGTCTTTTTTGGTACCAAAAAGAACTTGGAGTAAATTCCGGATCCTTGCTGATCTGCTGGGACTGGCTGGATGGCCCGTTTTTCTAGCAGTTTTGAAATTTCTGGCACTGCTTGTTCCCTTAGACCGGGTGGAACATCTGGAAGGGACTTGATTGTTTGTACAGGGGTGTGGACAAAGGGGATTTTGTAACCCTCGGATATGATAGACCGTACCCATTTGTCTTGCGTGAGGAGTTGCCAGGCTTCTGGGTACAGTGACAATCTTCCCCTGACAACCTCTGAAGGTGGACAGTTGGGCAGCCCTTCAGGGGTGCTGAAAAGGTTTGTCAGAGAAAGATTCTTTGCTACCCTGATTTTGCAGACCCCCTCTCCCCCTCGGGCGGCGTCTATTATTGTTCCCTCCCCTGCCCCTGGAGGGAAACTCACCACGTGGGTCAGACACGACTCCCTGGGGTTTCTGAAAACACATTTTCCCACTCTTCTGACCTTTAGGGTATGGTCTAGAGGGAGTAGAAAAACAGACTCCCACGGCAGAGAGAGTCTTGCCTTCCTGCTCACACTTGGTAAGGGTATCCTTCACCTGTGGTCCAAACAGAGCCGAACCATCGAAGGGGGTATTGGTGAAGGACGCCTTAAAGGGGTCAGCAAAGTTACATAACCGCATCCAGGCATGTCTTCTCAAAGCCACGCCTGGACCTGCGGCCCTACTCGCCCCATCGGCTGTATAAGCAATGAGCCGCATGGAGGAGTTGATGATTGAGTTAAGGGTTGCCAGCTGGGAGTTAATCTTATCTTGAGCCCCCGCAGCTGATGGATCCTGAAGGGTATCACTCAGTTCCTTGAGAAGATCCCTTTGAAGGCGGGTGAAGTGGCACAGATAATTCAGTGACCGCATGGAAAAAGTCGCTGAGGAAAACATCCGCTTCCCGTACCTGTCCATTGTCCTAGACTCTTTATTAGGTGGATGGACAGGCACTGAAGGGTCAGCCAACTCCTTCGTAGCTGCTGCAACCACCATGGCATCAACGGGGACACCTTTTGTCAAAAATTGTTTGTTGGGTGGGGCTGTAATGAACTTAGTGGGCCTGCGGGAAGTTGGCTCCACTGTGTCCAGGGCTGACCACGCCCTTCGAGCCACTACTTCCATCAGCGGGTCGAAGGGCAGAGACACCCAGGAGGTGGAAGGGCAGGAACCAAACGCATCCAAGTATACCGACTCGTCCTCGGAAGGGTTAAGGCCAGTCCAGTTCCCCCTCTGCTTAATGATCTCTAGGATGTCTGAAAAAGAGACATCCTCAGAGGGGGATCTTGAGGACCCTTCCGAATCCTCCAAGTCGGTATCAGACGTGACTAACTCGGGGGAGTCGACATGTTTCCTCTTACATTTTCTCTTCCGAGGGGGCTCCTCTGAATGATCAGGGGAGGCCTCGGAAGAGGAAGATATGCCCAATGGGGCGACCTGGAGCGTCTGTTCTCCACGCTTGGGGTCAGAAGGGTGGGCAGAGACCGATGCAGGCACCATGGGGGGAGGAGCCGACTCAGGAGTCAGCACACTCCTCATGACCTTGAAGGTGCCCCTATCAGGCAGAGCAGAAGGTCCCCGCTCCAAAGAGATGTGAACCCCTCCCGGCACCGAGAGGGATGGCTCCGAGGTCGATGTCGGAGCCGAGCTCACCTGCGCCGAAGCCCCGAGAGGGAGAACGGGGTCGGAAAAGGGTCCGATGCCACTCGCCCCCTCAGAGCTGACGAGGGAGTCCCGGCGCCCAGATCCCTCCAAGGAAGGAACCAATGAAGAGATCGGAGCCGACGAAGGAGCCGAAAGGTGTGGTATCGGCTCCGACGTTTCCAAGATTCGAGCCCCAACCAGCTCCGGCTCCGAACACAAAGGAGGAGTCGGAGGAGGAACTGCTGAAGACACAGGGACAGCCACAGTCTGTTGAGAAGGGCTGGTTAAAATTTTTGCCAGGGCCTACGATTTAAGGAGTCTACTGACCACCCTCTCTAAGTCATGATCAGATAGCCTGGAGGACCGAGAGGAGTGGGACCTATGGCTTCGTTCAGACTGAAGCAATGGTGACCTTGGAGCCAAACTAACAGATTCTAGGGAAGGGGACCTAGAATGTTTTCAGCCCAAAGACGGTTCTGACACTAAAGTCGGAGCCGACTGAGGTCCAGAGATGTTGACTCCAGCCGGAACCGAAGAGGAGGCAGATGCTCCGCCCGGCGACGGCTCCGAGCTGGGAGCCGACGGCTTGGTGGGCTTTAAGGATTTCCCAGACTGAGGCTTCGCCGGGGATCCCTCTGGCTTAAGTAAGCCTCTCAAAATAAGCTTGTTCCTACGCTCCTGCAGGACTCTTGGGCCGAAGGCGTGACAGACTGAGCAGGAGTCCTGCAGGTGTAGGGAACCCAAGCAATAAACACAAGAAGTGTGACCGTCTGTCAGAGACATCTTCTGACAGCACGAGTCACACTTCTTGAAGCCTGAAACGTTGGTATCCTTGGACATACTGGAAGGGGATACCAAAGAGAGAAAATTAAACTAGTGCTTAAACAAGGCACACAGGAACAGTCACACACCCGCACTAGTTAAACTAACAATAATAACAACCAAAAACTATCAACACACTTAATAACAACAAAAACTATTCACTAACAAAAATATATACAAATATTGCAAGGCTAAACACTACTCCTATTAGGTACAAAAAAGGGTGGGGTTAGCCACTAAAGAGAAGAAACAAGGGGGGGGGGTAGAAACACTCTATCAAAAAACGAGTTTCCTGAGTGGGACAAACTAGGGGATACACAGTCTAATTATACTAAAAGGGAAAGACTATCTATATATAAGAAAAATACAAAGGTAGATTTTAAGCTAATAACACCAAAAAAGATTAATACGACCTGAGCCAGTAAAAACGCAACCTCGTAGCTGAAGCGGCAAACGAGATTGGGTATCTAGCGCCAAGCATTGTGGGATATGGGGAGGCCTCGAGCCAGTAAATAGCTCTCGAGCTTTAGTAGATGGCTGAGTCGAAGCCAAGGATCGGCTCCAAACCCAACCAGCAAGAATGAAGGCGAGAGAGACAACTTAACATTAAAAGAATATGAAAATAATAAATATCTATTTACAATAAACATCACATTTTCAATCATAAGAAATATTAAAAATAGCACAGATCGACAGATTCACAAAAATACAGAAAATAGTACTTAACTAATCTCATACTTTCCTGACTGATCTAAAGAACTGCTATACCTTGGTTACTTACTAAAGAAAGGCAAGATGAAATGGGCGAGTGGTCTTCCTTCTTGGTCTTGTTTCAAAAACAGACTGCCCTGAGACTTCTGTTTCATCTAGTACTAAAAACATCATTTCGATGCTGGATTATAGAATGACATCACATAGATCTGGTCATCTGACTCTGGTTTCCCCACTACCCCCTGTTACTAGAAAATGAAACAGAATCTAGCACATAGGTGTGACCAAACACACAGCTATAGCTGTGCTGAAATGTGTTATAGCATCTGGAAGCTATAAAACCATTTCAAAACTTCCACCCTTCCAGGATAGCAATTAGTTCACCCCAAGGACAATACAGTTGGATTTCTAGTCCTGTTTTTTTTTTTTTTTTTTAACAGACATTTCATTTCTGCCTGCAATCAGAACTGTAAGATACAATCTTTATGCCCTAAACCAGGTAATTTAATTTCAGACTATTTTTCAGTTAGCTGGGCCGAAATTAACCTCTTCTCTTCCAATATCACCTGCTACTGCTACAATATATTCATTTCAGCAGTTACAATACAGTCTAACATACAGCTGTATTTATTTTCTGTCCACCAGGACCCACTGTTGGTACATTTTTAACTCGCGCAGCTTTATAAATACATTTTCGACACAAGCATCTGTACAAATCAGTTTGACATACAAATGACATACAATTCTTTACAAAACTGTAGCTAGCTATGCTGGCATATGTTACACATCCACTGTCCTACTTCTCCTGGCAATACCTCATATCATCACATACCGATGCAAGTGGATGAGGTCTAAAATTGGCCTTAGGTCCCCATTCATTTTTTGGCACAAAAAATAATCTGAAATAAGTTCCAAATCTTTACTGGTCTGATGGAATCTCTTGGATGGTTTGCTTGTCTAGCAGCTTTTTTATTTCTAATGCAGCTGCTTTTCTTTGAGAAGGTGGTATGTTGGAAATATTCTTTTGTAGTGGGGGGGGATGAAACAGCCTGTGGTAATTATTGTCCACACCAAGACATAAACCCTGACAATGGGCAAATCAGAAGAGCTGGGCAATTATTGTCTGCACCCAGGCATCATTCAGGGATGCTGAAAAGGCCTCTCAGAGAACAGACCCCTGATGCCTCAATTCTGCAGGCCTCCTCTGCCAGAAGGGCATCTACAGAAGGTCCTCTGATGAACTTTCTTTTGTGATCTGCTCCAAGGATATCAGATGCAGAGTGGATGGAGCTGAGAGAAGTACAGATGTTCCCCAGACTCAAGGTTGAGGCTTCGGCTCAAAGATCCATCAGGCTTTGATGAAATTGGAGAAGGTTGGATAAGAGATGACACCAGAACTGAAGACAAGAGAACTTTCATATAGACAAGGATAGATAAGAAGAACTTGGGAGAACTCCCCCCCAAACCCAGTGGTTCAATCAGGGCACTCAAGCCATAAGCAGCAAGAGGGAGGGTCCACCCTCCTGAGAAGATAAGAGGAGAAGAACTCCCAACTGAATCTGGGTCCTAAGGAACCTCCTCATCAATCTATAACAGGTGACTGCAACCTAGGAGAGACTGGATCTGGGAAAACGATCCAAAGGCTTAGGAATCTTAGTAGCTGGAAAAGAAGATAAAAAATGAGGGAGCAGATTTTGAAGAATCTGAAGGCATGAGAAGTCCCTAGAAGAAAGGAAAGTCTCAGGTAACACTACCAGCAAAGGTAATGAGAATACGCACAGAAAGAAACTGGTGTATATATGAAAGACAAGACTACCAACAATGGTATCAAAAACTACTAAATAATACCAGTACGAAATGAAAACATGAGCAGAAAGTGCAAAGGAGGACTAGAGTAAGTTTTTTTTTTTTTTTTTTTTTTTTTTTATGGGAAGGAAGTTTCAGTTGAAAACAAGGCCTCTTACCAACAGAAAGTCTAGAAAAAGTGGCCAAAGTCAGATCTGAGGTTAGATCCGAAACCCAACAGTTGTGGACTGGATGGAAGAAACAACATCAGATCTCCTGAAGCAACATCCTCATTCTGCAAAGTGAATGGTAAGAGGGGGTACCCTTGGTCTGCTCTCATGTACACAGTGAGTTAAAAGGAACTGGTGCAGCTAAGTTCGATGACCATATTCAATTAAATGGACAAACGATAAGCAACCCCAGCCCCAGACTAATTTAGTTTCAGATGCTGTACCACAAAACCCTAGAAGGCACTAAAGACCCCAAAATAGGGACAAAGTTGTTGCCAAGTCAGGTAATGCACACCAGGTCAGAACTTCACATCAGTTTGATAAAATACTAGTTATGTTATAGACACATCTGCCATTGAGCTACAACAGCTGCATCAAATCACTCGCACCACAGATCCCACCTATCAGGCTCATGTTGTATGAGGCAGCTCTCAAGCGCATCACTCTGGACAGTTCTCTCCCAAGTGATGCTGGTCCACTATACCAGCAATGCAACACCTTGCCTTGTGTTTCTTTAGGAATGTTCATTTCACTGCAGATATACAGGGTATACATACGAGTAGCTTAGAAAACAGAGAACAAGGCATCAATAAACTGTCCTTATAAACTAAAAAAAAATTATGCCCACAGTAAAACCAGTAATCTACAACAGCATGATTAATGAAATATATTTAATGCGCAAACTAACTTTGCTAAACTAAATTCAACAGTGCACCAATTGGCAGTCCCAATACATAGGTAAAATGTATTAAGAAACAGACTGAAATTAAAATGATTTAAACATGGACCCAGTGTAGAATAACTATGGAAAATAAACCTGACAATTTTAGTAATGCATACAACAGGTGGAAAATCCATGTTAAATAAAAGATCAGTGACAAGTTTGAACACTTACCTCCAGAAAAAAAGCTTTGCTTGCATTATTCCCCTTATGCAGATCTTCCTTGTCTGAAATATGACTACAGTTATCTAAAAGCAGCACCAAATTTTTTCCCAAAAATGTCTAAAACATTCCTAAAAACTTTTGAAATAACTGCTCTGAAAGAATGCTCCTCTGACACACGGCCTGCTTGTCATACCTCTCAACTTCTTAGGACAAGAAATCTGGACAAAACCATTAATAAAAGTGGGGCAAAGGCCCAAAAATAGGGACATTTTTTAAATATTGCTCTTAGAAACTTAAAAAGTTGACAGAATAACAAATTTTGCATTAGCATGAAATTTCTGAAAGATACGTCTGAAACTGAAATGTCTGTTATAATTTCCTAAATTCAGTCTTTAATAATTTGCCAAAAACCACAATTTTATGAAAGGAGGACCAAAAATATGAGGCAAAAATCTGTACAGTTGAGTGTCCTGAACATAGGTTATTATCTGCTCCTTTACCATGATGCAAATCTGAGCAAAACTGTCTTGCAGTCATTCCAAAGGGTAGGAGCATGTGTATTTTAAGCCAGAATTTAAATATTAATAGATAATAATTCAATTAACATTCCTTACTTTCAATTATCAGTGTATCCGAGGTGGTGGTGCTGCAGTAGCGTTGTCGCCTCACAGTAAGACACTGTCTGGTTCGATTCTTAGCTAGTGCGTCTTCTGCATGGAGACATGTGTGAATGGGTGTACCTTCGTTGAAGGTTGTGAGTCAGGGCTGGTAATTCGGCATTTAAAAATCAACTACCAATCATTAGCGGACCGGAGTTCTGCTGTGGCGATCCCTAACCGGGAAAAGCCGAAAGACACAACAACTTTCAATTATCAGTGTCTTGCTTTCAGGATATATTTATAAGTATGTCTTGCAATAAAAACTGAAATAAACATATTACATTGTTGTTTAATGAGCATTGAATTGATATGGCTTGTTGGTGGCAGTGCATGTGTTTGAATGCAATAAGATAAAACACACTACTGCATGCTAAGTCCACACTGTTTAATGTTTAAAATAAAATGTGAGCCACCACTGTTTTGACATACTGACATTCAGAAAACCATTCCTCCCTCTCACTCACTGAAGTCACCAAAATGTCCTTGTAAAGCATTTTATCTAACACAAGTTGGGACTGTCAGCAATGCTAATCTGACTTATTAAAGATTATTTTTTTTTACATTAGTCCCGTCAATGGAAAGATCAAAAGAGCTTGGAAGTTCATGAAAGAAGAAAACTATACAACAGTTTCAAAATAGAAAAAAATTACTTAATTCCATTTTAGTTCTTTTCAGATAATTTTTAAATCACGGGTCCAAGATGAAATAAAGAAGGTTAAATGTACAGGACTGGAAACAGAGCCTTACATTGCTTAAAACTGGAAGGTTGAACAAAGTTTCCCTGCTTAGAACCTCCCAAGATGAATTTTTGTTTGGTATTTTGGAGTGAATGGAGTTGGACCCTAGGGGAGGAGATTGGAAGAATGTATTAGAATACAAAGAGTTGTTGTGGCAGTTTAGGCTTAATGCCTTTACAAATCCTGGTTTAAATGACTATAGCTCTACGCACCCAGTTTTGAAACATACAGCAACTAAATTATACAGCCCCTTCACTTTATTCCTCACCTTTTCATTTTTATTTTGATTTTATTTGAATATAATACATTTTTTTATAAATTATTTAAAATGTTTTAAGGTGGATTTCTTAGCACAAAAAGTCCTCAACCACCAGGCCACTGACTGGTGCTGGGCTCTGGATCACTTGGTACCAGGCCGCACAGAAATTTTTAAGCAGGGAGTGAAACAAAAAAGTGAATGTGTGTATGTATTTATGTATGTGTGTGTGTCAGTGTGTTTATGTTTCAGTCTGTGTGAGTGAATGCGTGCATGAAAGCAGAATGTGTGTGTGTGTGAAAGCAGAAGAGATAATGCATGTGCATATGAGAGAGTGAACAGCGAGATTGATTGAGCCATTATTTTACACTCGCTAAGAGCAGCACTTTTGCTGTTTAGCAAGTGTAAAATAAAAATAAATGAAACGGAAAAAAGTGTGTGTACGTTTCTGTATGCGTGTATGAGTGAATGCGTGCATGAAAGCAGAACAGACTGTGTGTGTGTGTGTGTGTGTGTGTGTGTGTGTGTGTGCGTGTGTGTGAAACAGAGTGAAGAGTGGGAGCAATCCCTGGCAGAAGCATCAATTAAGACATTTGCGTACCTCTCGACCATACCTTTCAACGTCTTACACAGTAATCTGGACAGAGTCACAATAATAGAGACAGATTTCAAACACTGCTCTTATAAACTTAGAAATTTGCTAGACTCAGAATAAGGTTTCCATTAGGTCTGTGTACCTCTCGACCACACCTCTCAACATCTTGCACAATATATCTGGACAGAGCCACAAATAGGTTCATAGGTATTTACTAGGCTAACGACCACAAGGGCCTTTTTAAGCCTAGCCATGCATCCAAAATCTCTGACAAGTTCTGATAACCTTGATAAGTGTAAGCATGGGCCTGGGAGATGAACCATTTACAGGTTACCTCTGTCCGGTAGAGACATAGGTGCTAAACCTGGGATGAATTTCCAGTTTCGCATCCAACTGTCCAAGTTACACTTGAATTGGGTTAGACAGGAACTCTGCTTCACATGGATGGGGAACCTGCTCCATAGATGGGGTAGTCTCTGGGACACATACCTATCGCTCCTGCAGCTCCTATTTATATCAGAGGCAAGGTTGAAGTCTTTAGAACAGGTAAGTCTGGTGCTGTTTGTTGTGTGGATATACAGGAAGTTCATCAGAGTGGGGTCTGACAATGCCCTGCCAGGCATACATCTCCCCTCAAAAGCCCGTAAGAGAAAGAATACAGTGATAGGGCTTTAAGGCAGTCTGCAAAGGACATATTACTTATGCCCTGTATTCTTTTAGTGAAGAACCTCTGTGGACGTTCCAATTGTTGGATATGCCTGGTTAGGTACATACCATAGGGGGCACTGTACTCAATGATAGGTCTGATGAATGCTAAATACAGTGGAACAATGACTTCCTTGGACTTAGATGCCATACCTTTGTTTATAAGTTGCACAACATAAAATGATTTCCTCACCACTGTAGACACGTGATGATCAAAGGCTAGATTACTATCTACATGTGTCCCTAAGTCCCTGACTACTGGGTCAACTCTAAGGGGTGTGTTGTCAATATGATAGTTACCAGGAATGGATGACTTCCCAAAGGATACTATTATGTATTTCTTGGCATTTCGTTTTAGTCAATGGCTCTGACACCAGTTGTTTGTCTGTGGTAGCCCTTCCTGGAAAACATTTGTGTTAGTGTGAGATTCAATGACAGCTCCTAATTTGCAATCATCTGCAAACCTAGTCAGCCAGAGACCACTGACATTGCCCTTGACTTCTGAGAAGCAAATGCCAAAATGAAGTTGTATAATGACTGATCCCTGAGGGACTCCACTTGTGACTGGCCTCTTTGTAGAGGTGGACTCCCCAAGTCCAACTTCCTGGGTCCTGTCTGTGTGTCAGTTGGCTATCCAACGGGTGACATACGGGTTTGTACCTAACCTCTTGAGTTTGTTAACAATACCTGAGTGGGGTACTGTGTCAAATGCCTTGGCCAGGTCAAGGTACACAGTGTGAACGGCTTTGCCCTCATCCATTGCTTTGGTGAACTTCTTGAAGAAGTCCACCAGGTTGAGTAGGCATGATCTGCCCTTGACAAAATCAAACTGGGTTGGGTCCAGTGTCTGTAGGTTTACTACATCTCTATTGATCATCTCCATGATAATTCTTTCCATGGCTTTGCATATAAGACTAGTGAGACTTATGGGTCTGTAGTTTCCAGGGTCTGAGGATGGCCCACCTTTGTGCAGAGGGATAGTGTTGCCATTCTCCATTCACGAGGCACAAAGTCTGTTTGGAGGCTACAGTTAAATAGTAATTCCAGAGGCCCTGATAGGTCATCTTTCATGCTATTTAGAAGGCACCCTGGGATATTCTCTGGGCCACTGATGCAGTGTTCTTGGTCTTAGAGCATTAAGGACCTGTTCCCTAGTGATAGTAGGGGGAGTTATATTTGATGATATTTCCTGAGGGAAGGTTGAGGGGGAGAGATAGGTAAAGTTGGAGCTGAAATTATCAGCCAGGGACAGATTTTAAATACTGCTATTACAAACTTAAAAAGTTGCTAGAATAAGCACTGAAAACCCTGCTTCCATTTCCAACTTCCTATCATTGTGAAGCAGAGTTTTCTGCAAGGACACCAACCAAAATGAAATTACGAAGCAGACTGGACATAAGGAACACACTTTGGGGTGTCATGGTCTCCTATCACCCCTAGATGGGACAGTCTCACTGCAAGGAAACAAGCTCAAGGATCCAACTGATTCCGCATTATGGTGAGTTATATTTATTATGCACTTTATTATTCTTTATTTTTATGGTCGTGCGATGGCCAGTCCGCGAAAAAATGTCTTACATGAAACCGGTCCTTGGTGCAAAAAAGGTTGAAGACCACTGTCTTAGCAGTTTCACCATTACTAAGATTTTTAAAAGGTGTGTCTAGGTATTTTTTTTTTTACCTTATAACACTGACTGCTTCTTTAAGAAGCACTTAACTAGATTTATTTGCTACAACTGTATTTCTATATAAAAGGTTGGCTTTGTAAAGTTGTTTTATTCTGAAGAAGTCTTAAAGGAAATAGGACAAAAGCCCTAAAGCGTTTTTTTAATAAATGTTGGTATCACTTTCATTTGGCTTGTTCCAGCTTTTTGTCAGTGCACTTTATTAGCCTAGTCAACCTGCTTTCTGGATTTGGTACTTGTTTGGTGACTTTGCCTTTTTGTGGTTAGAGCTACTCATTTTGCCAAACGGAGAGCAAACAGGACTGGATCTAACATGGCTCAAAAAGGAAGACATACTGAACCAGCCAGTATGCTATTGTGTTTAAGGATACTTATATTCAGACACTGTGATGTCAAACAGGGCATCCACCAGCTTCAGGAGGAGGAGGAGAACATTCTCTGGAAGTTGGGCCAGCCAAGGGCTTCCACCGCAGGAAATCCCATAAGGCTTTTAACACCATCTCCCATGCTGGCATTACTGAAAACTAGAGAAACGGTGTGTGCAGACTGACTAATGTCCACACCATCTGTAACCTTTTCAAAGTAGTTTACTATGTTCAGGAGACAGAACCTGCTTTTCACAAAGCCAAAATGATTGTGGTCTGGATCAGTAAGTTGCCTACATCTGAATAAATGGGTTCTGCTAAGACACATTCCATTGATTTGCAAATAGGGATTGTGAGGTTAATGGACCTATAGTTACCAGGGTCTAAGAGGAGTGTCACAGTGGCCGTTACAGGCATCAGACCTAAACCCCGTGGATAGGTTTAGGTGAAACCACTTAGGCAGAGGCTCAAAGTGCATACTTGACACAGATGAGTAGGTAGCCTGGTATATTGTCTGCTCCAATGGAAGCTGTAGTTTTAACCTTTGACAAGGAGTCTGTGACTTGTTCCAAGGTGACTTCAGGGAATGTGGGTAAGAGGGGTAAAGTTAGCACTAAACTTGTATGCTTACATATTAGCTATATCTTTGAGATCAGAACATGGGTTATTACTATGGACAAGTTTGGTGCATCGTTGGATATTTTTTCCTTAATTTCCTGACATGTTAAAACAGGTCTGTGGTTCCCTTAGGTATCACTAGTGGCATCAAGCTCATATTCCCTTTACATCAGGAGTTTTCAGTAGTGTTTTTCTTTTGTGATGCGGTTAATAAATGTGGGAGTTTCACAAAGAGGCATTTCTTGAATTTACTACTAAATTTAGGCTGGATGGGTACTGATTTCTCATGCAGCTGTTTAGATTCTCTAATGGGTAGCTTACATTCTGATTCCATGCAATGATATTAAAGACTAGAAAATGCTAAAAAATCCATATTTAGAGGCACAAGTGTGCTATTTAAATGCATGTGTAAATAAAGGTGTCCTAGCAAGAATGGTAATTTCTATTACCATTGGGGAGCACTGATTGGGATATACAGGCAGAAATGAAACAGCTGGATTTGTTAAGGCTGATTTAGATCTTTAGGTACTACAAGTTAGTGTCATAGGTAATTTGATTTGAGATAACTGTGTTTCTCACAAATAAAAATGCTCCCCCTTAGTTACCCAAAAATCCTGCAGGTATGCTATGCAGTGCTAAACCATAGTACAGAGGGAATGCACTCACTGAAATTTACCCCAGGACTGCCCCCTGTACTACTACTGGACAGATGCAACTCCTAAATGCTTTATCCCAAGAATGGGTCCTCTCAAATTATCTACAGCATGATCCCAGTTATTCTCAGTCGGAGTAGTATACAATTATTGATAAAGGGATGGGTAAAAGGCCAATCCAATCTATAACAAAATAGGGTATATTACTTCAAGCACAAAAGAGAAACTGGCTAGGGGCAGCTAGCCTAGTACTTACCCATGAAATTATTGCATTGAAACCACATTGTAGTAACAACACAATATGAATACATTTGAGATACAGGAAGGCCTCAAGTTCTGGACTCCTTGCACTCAAGTAGTGCCACTGTAACATTTGCTATATATGAGTTTCAGTTTGCTGTGTAGGAATGCCCAGTTGAGGGACTTTACCTAAAAAGGCCCTAAGGCTGCAGCAAAAGATTTAGCCAGTATATGAAAGCTCTGGAATGAGAAGTACATGTCATCTCTGGCAAAACAATAAGTCTTGTTCACTATTGCATACCAGGCTGACGCATACTGGATCCCTTTAGAATGACACTAACTACTTAGGCAACTACTAAAGCCAAAACTTTTGTTTTGGTATCAAGGCATCATTCCTGGTAAAGGCACAATAATACTCAAAACCAGTGTCTTTTCTGCATCTGTCACATGCAGAGTAAGTTCCTTCAAATCTCCCTTCATGTTCCTCTGTGTAGAGCACCTCAGGTCACCCATTCCTATATGGGACACTACAAGGTCATAGACATATCTGTCTCGATTAATGACCTTAACGCTATTGTGACATATACGGATCCTGGCACCTGTTATAGAAAAATATTAGGTCTCATATTTATTCTTCACTAAAAACATACTGACTTGTAGTTTCTTCACAAGAGAGTCAAATTAAATCTTTATAATATGTTTATGTCAAAGGAAATCTGAAAAGTAAATACATAATTATGAAAGACATATTTTCATAATAATAGTAGCTTTATATTTCAAGTGCTTTACGACTGCATTTTCTCTACTGGCAAATGATAGTGTATTACAGAATATTGAAAGCCAAGTAAGTGCTGAAGGAGTTAAGGGATGATATGCTATGTTATGTTGAAAAGTCGAGCTTCAGAAAGTTAATGAACGGTGCCAAGTATCTGTGGAAACCAGATTAACAGTACGCTCTGGCTTTCTCAGGCTGGGGGATGAGTCTTTGCAAGGATGTCTGTGAGATGGTGTGTACTGGTACTGAATGTAAAGGGTTGAAAGATAAATTCTTAGACCAGGTGGTCTGTGTTTTAAAATGCATGTTTGTGAGGTGTTCACGTGAAGCTCTAAGTGAGGATCACAAGATGAGGAAATTTTAAAATACAGTGATTTGTTGAAGCCAATGTAACATCAAATTTCTGCATGCATACAACTGCTAAGAAAAAATACATATATGGTGTTTTTTTTTTATTTTATTCTTTGAGACTGATCTAAACATTTTGGCAGGCAGTCTCCCAGTTCTGTTTATGGAATAAACAAGTACTTTGCACATCCTGAAGCATCATTCTTGATTAAGTGAAAAAAGTAAAATTCTGTTATTATTTAATTTGTATTATACAATGACTCCCTATTAATATTCGAAAAGGTGCATGCTGACTGGCCAGCCCAACCAGCGTGGCTGTTGTAAATCCTACAATATACCAACGGAAAAAGGTCCGGTCACCCAGACTTCTTTCCATTGGTACATTGTCTAAATTTTATTTTTATTTCTTAAAATATAAAAAAATCTTTAGCCCCAACTCCGGACATACCAGAGAGGCAGCTTGGACAAAATACTAGGGAAATCAGGTACGTTATTTAAAATTAAACACACAACTGATATCCCTTGTATTTCTGCCATGCTGTCTCTCTCCTACCTCTAAACTGCCCTAAAGTTTTTTTCTAATTAAAAAAAAAAAAAAAAAAAACGGAGCAACGTCACTTTCTTTTCTCCATTGTTTTCATTTCAAAGCATTGATGTACCGGGTATGCGTGGAAACGCAAGTCCCATATGCATGCGCAGTACATCAACACAAGGAAGCAGTATACCACCAGCCGCAGAAGAACAGTAATGCGCTGTTATACAAAGACATTTTTTAAGAAAAGTTAAGTATTTTTTCCCTTAAATAATGTCATTGTATAATAGCAATAACCGACTCTGTGGTTGTGGTATACTGAAATTTACCCACAGTTGGCTTTACTTAATCACTCAGGCTTCGCCCTCATGATTAAACCATGCCAACCATGGACAAATCTTCAATATACCACACCATGTCATCGGTTATTGCTTAAATATAAACATTGGGTGCCTTAAGACTCAGATGCTCAACTTTGGTATTGCTGCAGGGCAGTGTGGAATAAATTAAAAAGGCCCAGCACAGAAAGTTGTACTGTGAATTCCACAATGCTTTGTATGGAACAGTCAGAGACTCAGATACTTAACTATTCAGGCTGTGCAAACATGTTAGACTAGGTGGGGAAAACCGATTTGTGGGATTTTCTTTTTTGGATAATTATAGTTTAAAGAGTAGAATGAACGAATAACTGTTTTTGTTGAATGACTGAGTTTGTTTGATAAGTCTATGTAAAAAATAGTGGGAGGACCCTACAGGAAATAAGGAAAAGTTTATTAATGTGTATGTGCATACAACAAAAACAGAAATTAATACAAAGAGGCGCCTTGTGTCGAGGATGGTACCCTCAAGAGAGAAGACTAAAAGAAAAGAGGTATGAGAGATATTTCTGTGTGTGTTTTGTTTTTTGTGTTGTTAATGTAGGAGTGGAAAAAATTAAATTGGTGTAGTCAGTTTTGTTGAACTTTCAGGATTCAAGATCTACAAGGTATGTCTTAACAGGGAAAATGGGAACAAAGTTAAATAGGCAGGATCAGATCCCTGCAAAGGGAACATCTGCATATTTTAAGTATCATAATTATGGGAAGGCAAGTTGTAAGTATTCGAATGAGTGGTTTCAGCTTACTAAAAATTGCCCTGGTGTAGTATTTCCATTAAAATGAACTTATGATAAGGATAAATTAGGGAATTTGAAGGGTATTTTGGAAGAAAAGAAAAGCAAAACAAGCGGGGAACAGTGGGCAGGATTTTATTCTTGATATACTGAAGCTCCTGAAAGGGAAAAGGAATCAGCATTTAGGGGATTACAGGATACTAATAAGAAGTTGCTACAGCAGATAAAAGAGGTTAAGAAGACTGTACAGATCAGTAAAAAGGCATCCATTTATCCTGTCTTGGCAGGTTTGGAAGAAACTGGGGAAGGCCAAAAAGCAGAGACTTCAGAAAAGGATGATAATCCTTCAGCACCTACAGCACCCCCACCCCCATATGCAGCAGTATGGGTGACCCCTGTGCAAGATTCTGATGTTTCTCAGACCCCTGCATTATGGTCAACTGTCCAATGGACACCAGGTCAGTGTGGTACTGTTATATCTCAACCTAGTTCCCCTGTTCAATCCACATCTTCAGAACAGGCATCTGCAGTTGGGGAGGTTGTTTCTTCTAATTTCCAACAGGTTTCTACCTCTCCAACAGGAACACTAGTATTTGACACACCCATAGCTCACTACACACACTCACACAATAGGATAGGATAAGAAGCCATTCTTCTGGACAGGATCTTTTAGCACCTCTCAAAGAAATATTGGGGGCTAATAAACGGAGAGCTTGTTCATCACCCTTGAACTCCTGCTGATCTGCATATAATGTCCAAAAGTTTTCCAAATATTAGACAGGATCCATTAAGGTTTAAGGAAGAATTAAAAACTATAACAGAATGTTACAACCCTTCTTTGACAGCTGGTTCACGTAGTCACTTCAGATAAAATAAGAAAACAATTGCTTGAAAAGGCTGAAACAACAGACTGTACTCTCACAGGGAATGCACTTATAGACAAAAGGACAGGGTTGCTAAATAAAATTACAGAAGTATGTCAAGTTAGTTCAGATTGGTTTAAGATACAGGCATATAAACAAAATAAAGTGGAAGACCCTGCAGATTATTTGACCTGCTTTAAAGCAGTGTTTGCTCTACATTCAGGAATACCAGATCCAGATGTACAAGCTAAGCCAGGTATTGCAGCTGCTTTTGTGCAAGGTCTGCAAGCCCCTATAGACTGGCAGGGAAAGGACTTGGAGTCATTGTTAAGTGCTGCAAATCACTGTACTGAGTACCAAAAAAAAAACGGAGACAGTACACTGAGGATAAGCTGTTAACTTTGCAAATAAGACAATTAGAAGCCCCAAGAGGACGAAGCAGAGGCAGGGGAAGGGGGAGAGGAGTTGTTAGGGGGTTTACTAAGAGTGCTGGTCGAAGGGAACAAGGTACAGCTGGTTGGCAGCAATGAGCTGGCAGTGCCCGTCCTGCCTCATCTGATGGATCTTGCTTCAGTTGTGGTGAAACAGGACATTGGAGCAGAGAATTCCCACACAAGTGGATGCAAAGAGTCCAAGATACTCGGACTGAATGGCAGCCAAATTATAACAATAGTGCATTTCCCCCACCACCTCCTCACATTGGAAGGAGTCAGGAATCACCATACTATGTCATAATAATGAAACTGAAATAACTCTCGATCCTCTGCTGTCAAGAGATCAAAAGGGACCCTATGTTAAGGTAGAAATAAATTCAAAGGAAATTCCTTTCCTGGTGGACAATGGAGCCACTAGTTCTGTGTTAAATGTTACTTCAGACAGTCGCATACCAGTATCAAAACAAAGTAAAAGCAGCTTGGGTAAGAAATGCTACTGTCACATATCCTGTTTCAGAACCTATACCTATTTCTTCCGGACCTCCTGAGAAAAGGCATTTTTTCCTTTTGTGTACTACTGCACTGGTGAGCTTGCTAGGAAGAGATCTGCTATGCAAACTGGGCTGTACTATTTACTTTACACCAGAAGGGGTGTATTTGGATGTTCCAACAGAATCAAAGGGGAACGTTTTAGCACAAGCTGAGTAACAGCCTGTTGAAAGTATACAAACAGCTGAAGAATTGTTTGGACTAAAATGCTAATGGAGTAAGTATACTAAAATTTGCAGAATCGGTAAAAATAAAACTGGATCCATCCAAGTCTCTCCCTAGAGTTCCACAGTACTCACTGAAACCAGAGGTAGAGTAAGGAATCAAAACCATAATTCAGTCTTTAATACAACAAGGAATAACACTGTCAGCTAAAATCCCTTGTAATACTCTCTATTCATAGGTGTGTTCTAGGCTAATGGCCCTGGAGCCTTTACAAGCCTAGCCCATAGGATTTATCCTGGCATCGTGCCACCTGACCTTAGTTCCCAGTGCCTCCGTCGAGTAGAGCCACTGGAGTGATCCCTGGGGTGAATTTTCTATTTCTCGTCCACTCATCAAGATTTCTCTTGAAGTGGCCAGTGAGGTGCTCTGTTTGACATGTATGGCAAGTCTATTCCATAGCATGAGCAGTCTCTGGGTTATTAACCTGTCCCTCCAGCACGTTCTGTTGATTGTGGTAATGAGGTTGAGGTCCCTGGAGCGTGTGGTGTGCAGGGATTGGGATTTCTTTAGATGCAGCACTTCTAACAGAGCTGGGTCAGAGATGGCTTTGTAAGTCAAGCAGAGATCGCCTGTAAGTAGACGATATCAGATGGAGAATAGTTGGAGTTTTTTTGAGTCTGTCCATGTAGGACAAGTGTTTAAGGCCTAGGATCCTCTTTGTGAGATACTTTTGTAGCGTCTCCAGTTGTTGCAGGGGTCTAGTGAAGTACATGCCAAATGGGGCATTGTACTCGATGATTGGCCTAATGAGGGAAGAGTAGAGGGAGATAATGACCTCTTTCTTCCTGGATACAAAACACTTAGTAATGAGATGTGCCACACAGAAGGACTTTCTGATCACAGTGGCAATATGGTGGTCAAAAGAGAGTTTGCTGTCAACCTGTGTTCCCAGATCTCTTATAACGCCTTCTATGTTCAGTGGACTACCACTGATGTGGTAATTCATGGGAACAGGGTCTTTCCCTAAGGGTATGATGACGCATTTTTTGGCACTGAGCTTAAAGCCATGGTTTTGACACCAGTCGTCAGTCTCAGTGAGGCCTTTCTGTAGGATGTCAACATCACTTGGGGAGTTAATAGCTTCCAACTTTCAATCGTCTGCGAACTTTGTCAGCCAGAGTCCCTTTGTGTTGGCCTAGACTTCAGAGAAGTAGATACCAAACAGGAGAGGTCCCAGGACCGAACCCTGTGGGCCTCCACTCGTGACTGGTCGGCAGTCTGACTTGGAGTAAGCTACTTTCACACTGTGGGCTTTAACTGTGAGCCAGTCTGCAACCCACCTAGTGATACAGCGGTTGATGCCTAGATTAGTGAGTTTTTCTATGATTCCTGAGTGGGGAATGTATCAAAGGCCTTGGCTAGATCAAGGCAGATTGTATGAACCACCTTGCCTTCATCCACAGCTCTGGTGACGGACACAAAGAAGTCGACCAAGTTGAGCAGGCATGATCTACCTTTCACAAAACCAAACTGTGTGGGATCCAGAGTTTGGAGATTCCCTATATCTATGTTTATTAGGTCCATGATGATGCGTTCCACAGCTTTGCATATCAGACTCATCAGGCTAATGGGGCAATAGTTCCCAGGGCGTGTAGTTACTCTTCCTTTGTGGAGAGGGATGACTAGCAGTGCGCCATTTGGTAGGGAGAAAGCCTGAGGTGAGGCTGTGATTGAACAGGGCACACAGGTGAGGTGCCAGTTCACTCTGTAGTTCATGTAGAACACAGCCAGGGATATTGTCAGGTCCCATAGAAGCTGTATTCTTGGCCTTGGACAGTGCTGTTTTAATCTGTGCAGCAGTAATACTGGGTGCCTCGTAATCTACTGGTATTGTGACTGGTCCTTTGGGGGGGTGGGGGTAAAACTGGCACTGAATCTGTCAGCCAGTATATTGGCAATATCTGTTGGCTCAGTATGGGAGGTACCATTGTGCAGTAGCTCAGAGCAAATCTGGGTATTGCTGTGGAGATTCTTCACATAACTATAGAAGGCCTTGTGGTTGTCTTTACTATCTACTGCAATAATTCCGTTTTCATAGCTAGCTTTAGAGGACTTGATGATGCCTTTTCCCTGTAAAGAGGCCAGGAAAGTATACGTATCTGTTTGTGTAAGCTTTGAGGGCTGTAAACAATGCAGTATTGCCAACTTTTCCTGTGGTTCCAAATCCAGCAACAATACTGAGTTGCATACGACCTACAGCAAAATATTTTTGTGTGACAGATCTGTATTCAGCATGCTTTTCTATCCATATCCACTCTGAAAGTCAGTTTTTGTTTGCCTTTGCTTACAAGGGACAGCAGTATACATGGACATGGTTGCCACAGGGATACACAATCTCTTTAATTATTTTCTCAGACTCTGAAAACATTTTGAATATGTGACACTTCTGGGTGCATCTGTGTTAGTGCAATATGTAGATGATTTACTAATAGCTTCCAATTCTTTTCAGCAGTGTCAGCAGGATAAAATACACCTTTTAACTACCTTTGCAGAAAAAGGAAATAAGGTGAAGAGAGAATATTACGGCTATGGTCATCTCAGGTATGTTATCTTGGTCATCTGATATCCTAGGGTAACAGGTAGATGCTACTATCTCGTATTGAGGCAATAGCCAATGCCCCACTACCAACTTCTCAGCGTCAGCTTAGACTTTTCTTAGGTATGACAGGACATTGCAGACAGTGGATTTCTAACTATGCAGAATTTGCTAAACCTTTGACAAATGTTTTAAAACAGGATACACCAGAGCCCCTCCCTTGAAACAGTGAGGAGGAAAATTCATTTCAGAATTTAAAGCAAGCTTTAGCTTCTGCCCCTGCCTTAGGGTTGCCAGACTATGGAAATACTTCCATTTTATTTTGTCATGAAAGAAATGGGGTTGCTCAGGGGGTGCTTGCACAGAAACATGGGGACAACTATTGTCCATTAGCTTATTATAGTACAGCACTTGATTCTGTTGCAAAAAGATTTCCACCGTGTTTAAGGACAGTAGCTGCTGCCGCCATTCTAGTCAATCTTGCACAATCACTGGTGCTCAGGAATGATCTTACGGTAGCTGTCCTTCAGTCTGTATCATCTCTCTTACTTAAAATGCAAATTCAACCCCTTTTGACTGCACGTCTAACTAAATATGAACTTACAATTCTTTTTGATCCTTCTATTTCTCCAATACGTTGTCCTGTTCTAAAGCCTGCATCTTTGTTATCCACTGCTGAAGATAGTGAACAGCATGAACGTGTCTGACTAATTATCTGCATTCTCCTAGGGATGATGTAAAGGACACTCCTATAACCAATGCTGAACTAGATCTATTTGTAGATGGTTCCTCTGGAACAGATCAAAATGGAAATTTGGTTGCAGGAATATCTGTCTGCACCAGTAATGATGTTTTGCTTCAGCAACAATTAGAAGGGGTGTACTCTACCCTGGTAGCTGAGTTAGTGGCTCTACAATGATCTTGTGAGTTAGCCAAAGACAAGATTATCAATATTTTTAGTCATAGCAGGTATGCCTTTGGCATTGTACATGATTTTTGGCAACTATGGAAACAGAAGGGACTTTTAACATCAGCAGAAACTTAGATTAAAAATTCTTTCTATGTCAATGCTTTTTTAGATACTTTTTTGTTACCTAAAGAATTAGTGGTAGTCAAATGTAGTGCCCGTCAAAAGGGTGTAGATACTGTTTCAAAGGGAAATGATTTGGCAGATCAAGCTGCTAAGAAAGTTGGAGGAGGACTGTAGAACAGTGTGTTTGTGTTGTGTCTTCAAGAAGCATATCAAGGACTGAACATACATATATAAGTAGCAAGCACGTGCTATACTCAGTGCCATTTTGAAAGTGCAGCCACAGAGTCAGCATGAATGAAGGAATGTAGCTAGTCTGTATGCAAGTTACCTAAGTTAAAGTTAATAAGCTTCAATCGTGATGTGTTTGTACATAATAAAGCTGCTTGAACAGAACCCACAAAGACCTGTCTATTACATCATAACTAGACAAGCGACATGGTATTAGAACTGGGATTCCTGAGACTGATATTCAAAACTATGAGGTAAACTAACAGAAACAAGCACGAAAAAGGGCTAGAAAAAAATCAAAGGTAATGAAAACTTGCACAAACAGTTTATTTTATAAAAAAAGATAAAATGGAGCATTACAAGGGCACAAACCGCATTATTACCCAAGCGAGAGACACAAAAGGTTTATTAATTAAATGAAATGTTTAAGATTAAGAAACTTGATAAACCCATTATCAGTAAAGTAAAACGAGTACGTTTAAATCAAAACAGGTATGTTTAGAGCAAAACGAGCAGAAGAAAAGTACAATGGGTATGAAAAGAGATTAAAAGAACAAAACAAATATGATAAGGGCAAAAAGGGCACATTAAGCATAAATAAAGCAAGGCGACTGCATGTTTTTTGACATAACTACGACTTCGTATTGTATCAAGGGCATAACTAGAGTTACTCGAAGTATCTCAAAGTGTGTAAAAGTGTTTACAATTTGTGCTTATTACTGTGCATGTATTCTTTAAAGTTTATTTTGTGTGCAAAGTGCAACTCTTTCATACAGTACAGTCAAAGTACAGCCATTTCAAAAAGTTTCTTGTGCTGGCTATGTCTATTCACAAAGTGCTGCCTTAAGAGTGTTTCTTACACTGTAAAGAAATATCTAGCAAGGTACCGCCATTTGGGGGGGAGGTTTCAGTGTGCTGTGTACTGTTTATTTGCAAACTGCAGTTACTTTGATATGCTTCTTACTCTGAGCTTTTTCTGCTCAGTTCGTTCGCACAGTGCAGTTATTTGAAATGTTTCTTACACTGATAAGAGGTGATTTATTGCAGTACAGCAATTCTGAGAGTACTACAGTGCCCAAGAGACTTATTTTGCAAAGTTCAGTTATTCAGAGGCTTGTTGTGGTATTGGGCAAAGTTACAAATACTGGCATAAATTTCTGGCTTGTGTGTGTGTGTATATGTGTGTGTGCATATTTGCAAAACCCTTCACTTGCATGTGTTAATATGGCAGATGGATTTCGAAAGCCCTCACCACTTGTATTTGATCAGAATATTGCAGAGAATTGGAGAATATTTGAAGAACAGTATGCTATTTTTACAGGGGCAGCATATTCTGATGGGGAAGGATGCACCAGGGCATTCATTTTGTTAAACTTAGCTGGGTCAGAGGCCATTGAAAGAGAGCGTTCATTTGTGTATGCACAAGCAGTATATGAGGGAGAAGGTGAAAACTGTCATATTGTTATAGAGGCCGAATCAAGGGAAGACCCTGAGTGTCTGAAGCGCAAATTCAGGGAAATGTGCAATCCCCAGATGAATATTACATTAGAGAGGCATTTGTTTTACACAAGAGATCAGAAACCAGGGGAAACTTTTGCAGCTTATACTACTGACCTGAGAAACAAAGCCAACATGAGTTGGTTTGGTGACTTAAAAGATGAGTTAATATAGGACACGCTTGTGTGTGGTATTAACAGTGCTGCTGCGAGAAAGATTTTCCTTCATGACAGTGATTTAATGTTGAGTAAAGCCACTGAGATTTGTCAGATTCATGAAGTTTCAGAAAGGTACACAAGTATGCTTGCAAGTGACAAGAGCATGGTTTCAGCAGGCTCCAGAGCAAATGTAGATAGCATGCAATACGTGACAAACACAATCAGGCCTAAGCACATGGCAACTATAGCCCCTGCTGGTTCACAAGGGTAACCACATAGTTTTCCAGCAAGTTCTAAGAAGGGAGCATGCTCAGTGCGGTACAGGCATGAGTCAGCAAAACCCAAAAATAGCTTTATTGTTAACTGTCGCAATTGTGGTGGCAATCATGAGTATAAGAGAGAGAGATGCTTAGCATTTGGACAGCAATGTCACAAGTGTAAAAAATGGAACCATTTTCAAATATTTTGCAAATCAAATAAACCCCACACAGTTATAAAGGGGTCACTCAAAAAAGCAAATTGATCAAGCTGGGTTGCAGTTCACTTTCTATGTAGATGGTGTATCAGTAATTAGTGAAAAGGACGATGCAGTGAATTTGTTGGCAAAGAACTAAGGGTTTTGTACTGTCCAGATCAATGGTAAATCCACCAAGCACAAAGCAGACACTGATTCAAAGTGTAATGTTATATCAGCAGACACATTTGCTAAGGTGACAACCAATGAACAACTCAGTGTGGCTAGTAGTGTGAAACTTGCTGCTTATGGAGTTGAAGAAATTCAAACCGAAGGCTCAGTAGTGCTTTCACGTTATTTGGCTAGGAACTATTGCAGCTTGTTATTCTATGCAGTTCGAAGATCTGTGCAGTCACTATTGGGTCTCCGGAGACAGTTTGAGAAGGAATCTGCTTTCTTTTACTAACAAAGTTCATCATATAAGTGCATATCCTAATTCCAATTTTTCTGAATCCATTTTCTCAAAGTATACTGATGTTTTCGATGACAAGGTGGGCAAACTTCCAGTTGTGTATTCTATGAAGTTAGACTCAGAGGTCAGTCCAGTAATCAGGCCAGCAAGAAAAGTTCCGATAGCTATGCAGGATAAAGTCATAGCTCAAATGGATAAAATGGTGCAGGTAGGTGTAATTTGTCCTGTTACAGAACCAACTGAATGGGTGTCATCTATGGTAGCAGCTCACAAAAAAAGGCTCAGATGAAATCAGAATATGTACTGACCCATGAGATTTGAACAAAGTACTGAAGAGACCGCATCATCCAATGCATACAGTCAAAGAGGTTGGTGCTTTAATACTGACTGCCACTATTTTTTTCTGTCTTGGACGCAAAACGTTCATTTTGGCAAGTGATGTCTGATCACAAATCCTCATTACTAACCACTTTCGGTAACCTGTTTGGCTGCTATAGATTCATGAGGATGCCATTTAGAATAAATTCTGCAAGTGATGTCTTCTAGTGTGCAATGGAGCAAATTTTTTCAGGTTATCCTTGTGCCATAATAGTAGATGATTCACTGGTTGGAGGCAATGGTGAAGCAGAGCATGACAGAAACCATAAGAGAGTTCTAGACAGAGCACGTGAAGAGAACTTAAAGCTCAATCTTCTGAAGTGTAAATTAAGACTACCAAAAGCCATTTGAAAACCTTAAGCAGAAAACTGCCACCCCACCTAAATTAAGATACTATGAGGTCAATAAACCAGTCACTCTTTCCTGTGATGCTTCAAAATCTGGTCTTGGTGCAGTTACTCTTCAGGAAGACTGGTAGCCTATGCATCTAGAACACTGACCCAAACTGAGATGCAGTACGCTCAAATTGAAAAAGAACTTTTGGTAATAGTATTTGCATGTTCAAACTTTCATGATTATATCTATGATTGAGCTATTCATACTGAAACCAATCACCAACCTCTAGTTACTATTCTAAAGAAACCAATGCATTCAGCTCCAGCAAGATTACAAAGAATGATGCTCAAATTACAGAAGTACAACTTCAAAATGGTCTACACAAAAGGCAGACTTCTTTATCTGGTGATACCTTATCCAGATCACCCAGAAATATGATGGAACAGCTTGATGCAGAGAATTTTGACTTCGACATAATGGCAGTGCGTAATTTTTCTACCACAAGACTTGATGAACTGAGAGATCATACAAAGACAGATCCAATTTTGCAAAAGCACAACCACTACACTAATGATGGATGGCAGTTAAACCAAACTAGTATACCACCTGAAGGGCAAACTTATTTTCCTTACAGGGATGTGATGTTGACGGAAGATGGCATTATTTTCAAAGGTCCTAAAATTGCTGTTCCTGCTTCCTTACAACATGAATATATCCAGATTTTGCTTTGTGGTCACGCAGGTTCCGAATCTGCCAAAAAAGGGCGAGAGAACTAGTATTTTGGCCTTCACTAGTGAAAAACACTGATAAAGTACTTTCTTCTTATTCAGTATGCAATAGTACTAAACCACATTTGCAAATACAACCACTTCACCTAAGTCAAGTTCCCGAACTACCTTGGTCAACAGTAGCCACTGACATATTCCAGTGGAACAATCAGCATTACTTAGTATTGGTAGACTCTTATTCGAACTGGTTTGAGATTGATTTACTACATAATCTAACATGCACTACTGTTATTACTAAGGTGAAATATCATTTCTCAGTCCATGGTAGTCTACAAAAAGTTACTTCTGACAATGGTACTCAATTTACTAGTTAGTTGTTTCAGAAATATGCACGAGCATGGAACTTTGTACATGTTACTCGTAGTCTAGAATATCCACAGTCAAATGGTCTAGCTAAACATGCAGTGCAGAGTGCAAAGCAATTACTTAAAAGGTCAAAGCGTGGTAATACCGATGTCTTTTTGAATTTAATCTTAGAAACATACTCTGTGACAATATACTTGGCTCGCCTGCTCAGAGACTTCTATCCAGGCAAACCAGAACACTGCCTATTAGTTCCAGTTTATTGAGGCCTAAAGTTAAAAATAACAGAACCATCACAGCTCAATTATTCAGGCAACATTCTTTCCATAAGTCCAGTTATGATAAATCGAGCAAATTTCTTTGTCCATTGAAAGAAGGAGAGACAGTGAGGGTACAAACGGTGAAAAGTTTCAACCAGATTGGTCAAGTAACAGGTATATGTAACCTGAGCTGAGATCCTACTTCACAGAATCTGAGGGAGTGGAGTACAGGAGAAATCACAGACATCTTCTTCCTGTACCAGAATTATTATTGCAGCATTGCTCCTGTGATACAGACTCTAGATCTTAGAGCAGTCCAGACAATCTTCCTGTTCCAGAACGTGTCTTAACTTCTACTTCCATTCCTGAGGATGTTCCTGATATTCCTAAGGTTGAACATTCAGCAGAGACAGTTCCAGTTGCTAAGTCTAATTCTCAGTTTTATGTCACATGATTTGGTCGTACTTCCAGACCTAGTGTGAAATACACAGCGACCTGGACATAACTATATATATGTACCTAGTTCTGTATAATCATGTGACAAAGAACTATATGTATTGTTTGCATGTCAACTGATATTCTCAGCATTGCATGATCTACTTCTCAAAGAGGGAGGATGTAGAACAGTGTGTGTGTTTGTGCTGTCTTTAAGAAGCATGTCAAGGACTGAATGTGCATATATAAATAGCAAGAACGTGTTATACTCAGTGTCATTTCGAAAGTGCAGCCACAAAGTGAGCATGTATGAATGAATGTAGCTAGCTTGTATATAAGTTACCTAAGTTAAAGTTAATAAGCTTCAATCATGGTGTGTTTGTACATAATAAAGCTGCTTGAACAGAATCCAAAAAGACTCGGCGATTACATCCTGACTAGATGAGTGACAAGGACTTTGTGTAAAACTATATGTGATGTTGTTATAACAATCTAACAGTGATGTGTGTGATTTTAAGAAAATGTCACCTTTCCAAGTTGAAGCATCACAGAGAGAATTTCAGAGGTGGCTTAAACACAGATGCAGTAAATCTGCTGTTGGGTTATGGCGACATCCGGATGGCTGACTGGTGGTGCCTGCCTCCTTTCTGCCTTACCTGGTAAGAGCATATCATTTATCAGCCCATGAAGGTAATACATCACTGTTTAATCAAATTACCCAAAGTTGTTATGCCCCTTATGTCTCTTTTTTGATACTTTAGTATGTTAATAATTGTGCAAAATGTTTAGAATACAATGTTAGCAAAATTGCAAATATTAAAGCTGCATGATTACCACCAACTTGGAGACCTTTTATTAATGTGCAGCTGGACTTGGTTCAGATGCCAAAGGTCTGTAATTTGCACAATGTTTTAGTACTAGTGTGCATGCTTTCTGCATGGATGGAAGCTTAACCATCTCATAAGGCAGATTATGTGATACTTGTTAAGAAACCTCTTTTTGAATGTATTCCAAGGTTTGGTGTACCTTCTACTATCAATAGTGATCAGGGAACATGTTTCAACAATACTTTGACAAAACAGTTATGTAAAATTTTTAATACTAGGTTAAGTCTTCACTGTCCCAACCATCCACACTCATCTGGTTTGTTAGAAAGAATCAATAGAACCCTTAAGAACAAGGTGTTGAAAACCTGCGCCAACACATATCTTAAATAGTCAGAGGCACTCCCCTTAGCATTAATCAGTAGGAGGAATACATTAAATACTACAAGAAGATTGAGTCCCTATGAGATATTAATGTGGAGACTCATGACACTTCTAGTCACTCCCCCTGTGTCAAATGAAGAACTGACTCTAACTGATGATGTTATACTGTCTTAGTACACTAAACGTATTTCTTCCAGCAGTCCACACAGTGGCGTCTGGTGACTTCAAATCAAAGAGGGGCGGCAGGAGACAGCTGAATGGGTGGGGCCAATGGGAAGGGGTGTGGCCAACCAAAAGGGGTGGGGCTATGGTGCAGTGGGATCAATGCTGGACATGCTTACTAATTTACATGAAATAAATGTTCAAGTCACTATGGCTCATGCTAAATACTCTACATAGCACACATTGTTACGTGTATATACAGGTTGAAGACTTACCTCTGCGGTATGCTGCGAACAGTAATACTCTGTTTCTGCACCTGATGAGAAGCTGTGGTCTAGTCTGGAACACATCGGGTCATACTGGATCCCCCCCCCCTTTTTCATGGAGGCTCAAAAAGGACAGTTTTAAAGTTTCCCAAGCAAACACTATTCACGTGACCCCACCTGGTTCCAAATAAGTGCTTGTAGTCTTCTCTTTCGGCTGTTCCCGTTAGGGGTTGCCACAGCGGATAAGTTTCCAATTTCTTCCTGTCCTCTGCATCTTGTCCTCTCTCACCACATCCATAAACCTTATCTTAGGCCTTCCTCTTTTTCTCTTACCTGGCAGTTTCATCTTTATCATACTTTTCCCAATATACCCAGTATCCCTTTCTCAGCACATGTCCAAACCAACCAAATCTCGCATCACTGGCATACAAATACTATGGATGACTAACTTTCAAGATGATATTACTTAACTGGCTCAACATCATCTAAGATGGACACACTCCTTGTTATGCCAGCATTACTGGGACTAGCTTAATATTCAGTGCAACTGCTAACCAGTATAGATGGAGATAAGCATCAATAAAACAGTTTACAATTATCCTTGATGAAGAAGCTGTTTCTTGCAGAACTGAGAAGGCAGTGCAAAAGGAGCAGGCAGAAGATGGGTATATAAAACAACTAGACAGCCTCACAAAGAGGATCCTAGGTCTTAAACACTTGTCCTATATGGACAGACACAAAAACTCCAACTATTCTGTCTCACATTGCCTACTTACATTATGGCATGGTCAGCTACACATTGTAGTTTGCCCTTCCTTTCCATTGGACAGTTTTAAGATTCCAACCTAGCTCTAGGTCTGTTTAGCATTTTTATTACTCTCTAAGACATGAGTAAGCTGCAACAACATATAGTGTAGGTAGCTGCTATATGGAAATTTAATTTATTGCATTTGATTACTGGTAAAATCCAACTGAGCAATAAAACCCCTTTTCAATGAGGCCTGGGGAGAAAAGATCCAACTAACAAAGATATAGATACATAACAAACATACATAACAGTATACTGAGATGATAAACATCTCTGCTAAGGTAAAAAGAGTAAAAAATCCACATTGCCATACATTTACTTACAATGCACACATATGCTTTCACACTGCAGTCTACAGTACACAGAGCTTCATTCTGTATGTTTCTATGTATACCTAGCCCAGTTACACCTTCTGTGTATTTCAAGCTGCATTAGCCAGCATACAACATCTCTCAGGCTTGTGCGCATTTATTTAAGGTTACTTACGAAGAGCAGATTTTAGCCTACGTCAGATTCAACAATATACATCTTGCAGTATACCTCTCAACCTCTTACAGCAAGAAATCTGGACAAAACTATGTATACAAGTGGGACAAAGGACCAAAAATAGGGGAATTGTTTAGATATTTCTCTTCTTACAAACTTAGAAAGTTGATAGAGTAACAGGTTTTGCATTAGCATGGGTTTTCTGAAGGGTACATGAAGTCCGAAACTCCAATGTCTACTTCAGTATTTAATGACTTCTCTTATGTCACTTAACAGTCATGTACATTGCTTTCCAACTTCCACAGTATCCCTCATTGACAGTGGCTACAAGTACTGACTGAGGTTTCTTTTTGGCAATGCATTAGCCTAGTAACCGCCTATGATTTTATTTAACACACCCTCAAACTAGAGAAAAAAACCTTACAAGAGCAACTGACAGCACAGTTAAACATTCAATTTTCCATTTAGTAATCATTTATGACAATACATTAAAAATACTGAGCTCAGTGTTGATCAGCTGGTTAGATTTAATTAAATGGAAAATGGGGAAGAAAAAGAGATAACTGGGAACATATGTTTTGGAAGTGTAATGAGCTGGCAGACTTTAGAAATTCTCTATAGAGTAATCTGTCAGGAATACTGGGTAAATAAATGGTTGTAACTAAGGAATTTTTTTTTTTTTTAGCTGGGATACAGGTTTTGAATTGCCTAGACATAGCAAGGCCTTATTACATTTAATTCTGGTGGTTGCCAAAAAGCATTTACTAGAAAATGGAAATCTAAGTCAACTGTATGTGAAGTAATGAACATTGTAACTGTTCTAAAAAAAAAAAAAATATGGAAGCAACATCTTTAGAAGATGGTAGAAGCAAATAAATTACATAGAAAAAAATGGAAATTGTGGGAACAATACATGTAGAATAATCAGCAATCGCAACCATGCACTGGGTCAAAACGGCTGGATGAACACAAAAATAAGGTTCCACAAGATAAAGTCAATTGAATCAAATAATAGATACCACCATCGACTACAAAAACATGAAACTGTTTAATGACTAAAACTGTTAGCGCTTTCACCCAAAGGCTTCTTCAGACAGTATAAAACAAAGAGCATCCATTCAATTTAAATATATAGAAAGTGCTCATGATAGGTCAAAAAATAATCACGTTTAAAAAAAAAAAAAAAAAAAAAAAAAAAATTTTCATTACATATTTAAAAGGTCCATCGTCTACAAAATACAATACTGAGAGGGCATTCAAGCGCTATATTAAAAATATATCAAAACTAAAATATATAATAGATATGTATAATCTCAAAAAATATATATCTCACTTGGTCTAAAACGTCTCCTCTTTCGCGGGGCAGGGGCAATGTTTACCTTTTCGTTAAGCCCAGGAGGCTTATCTGCCCTGCACCTGATAATCCAATTCATCTCTTTCTCTAAAGTAAAATTAATAAGATCACCTCCCCTTAAACTCAAATTAGTCACTTCCAAAACACAGAACTTGAACACATGCTGTGGACTTGTAGATCTAACATGTCGGGCTAGTGCATTTGTGTCACTACCTATCCTAATCTGGTACATGTGCTCCCTGATACATTCTTTAAGGGTTCTATTTGTCTTACCAATATAGAACGATGTACACATGGTACATCTAGCCAAGTAAACAATGTTGGAACTCATACAGTTGGTTCCTGTTTGAAGTTTGAATTCATAGTTAGTAATTGGATGGACAAACAAAGTCCTGATGTCTATCATTCCACATTGTTTACAATATCCACAGGGCTTCGTATTCATAGTAGCTACAAGTCCCGTGCTTAATGGCAAAAAATTGTTTCTATAACACAACATACTACGTATATTGGGTTTATTTTTGTAACTAACAGATAACTTCGGTCCTACCACATCCTTTATATTTGAATCTAGAGTCAAAACCTCCCATCTACATTCCAAAAAACTCCTGATGGCTCTTGCATCTGTAGTATAATGAAGTGGTGCCCTTACATAATTGGGATGTGCTACTGCTAAAGGACGATTACCATCTTCAACTAAAGTTGTCTCTGAGTAGTAAGGTTTAGCTACACTGGCTCGTAATATACTCACTTCCTGTTTCATCATATCAAAAGCATCTCGTTCATAACCTCTAGCCTCAAACATCTCACTCATCCTATTAAGTTCTTCTACATATCCTATATCAGTCGGATTCATCCTAGAGGCCCTCATTGCCTGCCCCTTCATAATGTTGTGAAACACATAGGTGGGGTGCATGCTGCATCTATGCAGCAACGCATTCCGATAGCAGGCTTTCCTATGTATACAAGTATTTACAAGGCCATTAGGAAGCCTCTGTAAAGATATATCCAAAAAGGAAATGCTATCCTTAGAATAATTTAATGTAAATTAAATTATTGATTATTGATGTTAAGTCTTTTGTAAGGAATATACAGCTTAAGCTGGATTTCCACTCTACAGATAGAAATATGGAAGAAGTGAGGTTTAGACCCACTAGTGTATTTTTGCCACAACTACACCCTCTACTTGATACATATTCACGTTTGGTTGAGGAGGATATTTATGACTATTTTAGTAATGATAGAACATATAATTTTAGTCATAATTTGAACCTACAGCAGCGGCAGGCCCTGACAGCCTTGAGGCTGGATCAGGACATTGTTATCAGACCTGCCGACAAAGGAGGGCCAGTCGTGATAATGGATACCTCCGTATATGAAGAAAGCATGTACAAGATGTTGAGCACAGGTTCTTTTTACACTCATATAGATATGACGGCAGTAACAGAAAGAGTTTTTAAGGTCTTTGATATGTTAGATGATTTGGTAATGAATTATTATATCACAGAAGAGCTGTATGGTTACTTGAAGGTTAGAAACCCACGTTTACCGATTATACAAGGCTTACCTAAGGTTCATAAATCTTTGGACCAACCACCCATGAGACCTATTGTCTCTGGGCAAGGTTGGTTAACTGAACCTATGTCTATTTATCTTGAACATTTCTCTAGACCTATGGTGGAGAAAAGCCGCCATATCCTTAAGGATAGCAAGCAGTTCTTGATTGATTTGTATGAGTTTATGAAGGACATAGATCCAACTAGGGAATTTATGTTTGTTACTCTAGATGTGGTGAGCTTATTCACTGTCATACCCAATGAATTAGGGGTTTTGTCTTTTCTTAATTATTTACGTAAGAACTCTAGCTATACGATTAAGTTTATTGACTTGTTAGCTTTATTTTTGGAGACTATATTAAGTAATAATGTGTTCATGTTTGGGGACTTGATATATCTGCAAAATGATGGCGTAGCTATGGGCACTTCTTGTGCCAATAGCTACGCCAACATAGTTATGGCTGAGTGGGAAGAACTTTTTCTATTTCAACATAGTCTATTTAAGGAGTCCATCGGGCTCTATAGGAGGTTCATGGATGACCTCTTTTTTGTATGGTTTGGAAGTGAAGAGGACTTGTTATCGTTTGTACAAGAAGTTAATCAATCTAAAGAGTTTCTGAAATTTACATTAAATTATTCTAAGGATAGCATTTCCTTTTTGGATATATCTTTACAGAGGCTTCCTAATGGCCTTGTAAATACTTGTATACATAGGAAAGCCTGCTATCGGAATGCGTTGCTGCATAGATGCAGCATGCACCCCACCTATGTGTTTCACAACATTATGAAGGGGCAGGCAATGAGGGCCTCTAGGATGAATCAGACTGATATAGGATATGTAGAAGAACTTAATAGGATGAGTGAGATGTTTGAGGCTAGAGGTTATGAACGAGATGCTTTTGATATGATGAAACAGGAAGTGAGTATATTACGAGCCAGTGTAGCTAAACCTTACTACTCAGAGACAACTTTAGTTGAAGATGGTAATCGTCCTTTAGCAGTAGCACATCCCAATTATGTAAGGGCACCACTTCATTATACTACAGATGCAAGAGCCATCAGGAGTTTTTTGGAATGTAGATGGGAGGTTTTGACTCTAGATTCAAATATAAAGGATGTGGTAGGACCGAAGTTATCTGTTAGTTACAAAAATAAACCCAATATACGTAGTATGTTGTGTTATAGAAACTATTTTTTGCCATTAAGCACGGGACTTGTAGCTACTATGAATACGAAGCCCTGTGGATATTGTAAACAATGTGGAATGATAGACATCAGGACTTTGTTTGTCCATCCAATTACTAACTATGAATTCAAACTTCAAACAGGAACCAACTGTATGAGTTCCAACATTGTTTACTTGGCTAGATGTACCATGTGTACATCGTTCTATATTGGTAAGACAAATAGAACCCTTAAAGAATGTATCAGGGAGCACATGTACCAGATTAGGATAGGTAGTGACACAAATGCACTAGCCCGACATGTTGGATCTACAAGTCCACAGCATGTGTTCAAGTTCTGTGTTTTGGAAGTGACTAATTTGAGTTTAAGGGGAGGTGATCTTATTAATTTTACTTTAGAGAAAGAGATGAATTGGATTATCAGGTGCAGGGCAGATAAGCCTCCTGGGCTTAACGAAAAGGTAAACATTGCCCCTGCCCTGCGAAAGAGGAGATGTTTTAGACCGAAGTGAGATATATATTTTTTGAGATTATACATATCTATTATATATTTTAGTTTTGATATATTTTTAATATAGCGCTTGAATGCCCTCTCAGTATTGTATTTTGTAGACGATGGACCTTTTAAATATGTAATGAATTTTTTTTTTTTTTTTTTTTTTAAACGTGATTATTTTTTGACCTATCATGAGCACTTTCTATGTATTTAAATTGAATGGATGCTCTTTGTTTTATACTGTCTGAAGAAGCCTTTGGGTGAAAGCGCTAACAGTTTTAGTCATTAAACAGTTTCATGTTTTTGTAGTCGATGGTGGTATCTATTATTTGATTCATTGACTTTATCTTGTGGAACCTTATTTTTGTGTTCATCCAGCCGTTTTGACCCAGTGCATGGTTGCGATTGCTGTTTATACTTGTTTTATATCCATTGCGTTTGCTGGGTCGCTGCTCCGCTGTTTTGGCGTGGTTTTCGTTTTTGACATGTAGAATAATGTTTTGTAGGAGGAGTGAGATTAAAGGGAAGGCAGGAAATGAACAATGTATGTGATACTGGATTGACGATAGTTGTACAGAAGAATGTATATGATGTGACGTCTGTAACTGTGCTGGAGGGGTATTCCACCTGTTGCAGAGGAGTAGGAGGAATGGGCTACAGTAACAGTTTGCTGCCACACAGTTCCGGTCTTTAAACATTTTATTTCCATTCCTAAAATCTACAATGTCCAGTTTAAAATAAATATCCTAACTGAAATGCATAAAACATCATAAATATGGTTTCCTCACAAGAAACAACTAAATAAATAAAACTTGAAAGTATAGTGACAGTACAGCAATAAAAAAGGAAACCAGTTCCAGCTGCTGTAAAATACATTTAAAATTGCCTCAAGTTGTGCAAGTAGCCAGCATACTTATTAAACAATTGCTCATTCCCTTTAATCTTGTCTTTTTAAGGTCAGTCTTGAACAATATTTTCTGCTTATACAACTACAACAGCTCTATTAATTTTCAGTTAAAGTTAGGCCGAAAGTAAGTTCTTCATGGTAAAAAAAGCAGACGTGAACTATGCCACAACAAATACACAAGCACTTCTAGATTGTACTGTAATAAAACCAAATGTATAAGTTATAATTGGTATTGCTCACTGACACAAACAGTCAAGAAAGATGGAATGCAAATATGGCAAAACTAAACAAATGGCAATCAAGTAAATCACTGAAAATTTCATATTTGGGTGTCAAGTCAGTTAAAGTCAGGAAGTGAAAATATAAAGTGCATTTTGGCATATACAGCAGATCAAAGCGTCACAACAGACTAATGAGCTAGAAAATTGATTTGCAGGCTACAGTAACCACTTGCCTATGATCACTTGCTTGCACTAAATTATAACACATTTATTAACTAATTATAATAGCTGAGCAGCCTGTAGATACATAGCTATGCTGGCAGTAAAACAAAAGAACTTGTATGGAGCATAATACACAGACACACACACACACACACACACACACACACACACACACACACACACACACACACACACACACACACACACCAGAGGAGGGCTGCAGAAACTGAGTAAAGAAAATGTAAAAATATCTTGCAGTTATTAACGGCAAATGGCATGATGACATGACAAAGTAAAGAATGGGACTTAAATAATCATAGCATTTAACAGGGGTATGTTATGCACTAAGAAATCAGTTTTAAAAAGTTGCATAAAGTAGGCCATACCATATGGTGAGAGAGGCCCCCTGAATGTGCAAAAGTTCCTACTTCATGGAAAGAATGGTGAAAGGCTGGACCAGTCTCCCCAAGCTACAACGAGCTTTAACATTACACTCCTGTAAACTGGAACACATACAGACCCATGAACTCCAGTTAAACTACAAAGGCTTAGTTATTATGGTATACTGTAGAAAGTAAACCAGTTGTAGAACCAGTTTGGAGGTGGAATTGTCATCCTTGGGTATCAGAATCAGGATTCAGAATACAAACAAATTAAGGTAAAATAAATTAGTCTTTGGAGAACAGAACAACATGAAGAATTGAATCTTTAAAAGAAAAGGGTTACCCCTACTTTGTCAGAGTCGGCAGAGACTCACTTAACTTAAAAAAATGAAGAAATAAGGAATTGAGTTTGAAACTATGTCCATAGTCCGTTTCTAACCTTCACTCACGATCACGACTCACAAGTAGGCTTTTTTTTTTTTAAGTAGCTCAGCTGGCTGATAGTGCTGCTAGTCAAGGACTACTCGGGAATCCGCACTCCAGAATCTTTCTTTTCTCTCCACGAAGTTCTTGCAAGCAAGCAAAAGCACCCCCAACCCAAAGAAAATCAGAAAGAGCGAGTCTGAGTGAGATAGATTAATATGCTAGTAGGCAGCAGTGGCACTAGTGTACCCGCGCGTACGTACTGTAGCAAGAGCAAAAGCCAAACGCAAAAGTACATGTCTTGTTCTGCACACTGCCTGATGATAATGATTGTTTCTTGCTCTCTTTTTCAGAGAGAGAGTAAGAACCAATCAGTAGTTACCCTGCCATTCACGTCACAGTACATGCCTGCGGACGTGGCAGTCTGCCCCCCTTCCACTTTACTGTGCAGTTACCTCAGAGAGTTCTGGGCATCACACACTGATGCAGAACTCCCCATAGTCCGGACTGCCTTTACAGCAGTCAGAAACAGTCCAGCAGGTAGCGAAAAAGAAAAAAAAAAAAACCCCGGAACTCGTAGAGCAACGAGCATGCGCAGTTTGAGTTCTGGGACTTTGAGAGTCAGTCAGACTCGTTTTTATACCAAGCCAGCCAGGTTTCTTAGTTTAAAAAATATTTTATTTTAGAAGATGTGCTTTTCTTTTTTCTTCACACAACTGGGGGTGGGGTGGGGGCTGCAGTCCTGCAGTCCGATGCCACGAGCCGCCACTGAGTCCACAGAACTGTATGAGAAGCTCTTCGTCAACCTCCTGACCAGTCCTGTCACCAACTGTGGCCCAATGATTGTGTTTATGTTAAAACTTTCCAAAGAAAGAACTGTCTGAATCCAATGTGGAAAGGTTTCTTCCTAGTGCTACTCACAACATTTGCTGTAGTTCACTGTGCAGGTCAATCAAGTTGGATTCATTCATCACATTGTAAAGACTTGTCGTGTGGAACCCCCAGATGAATCATCATGGTCAGTGAGGGAAGACTGAAAGACGAAGAATGAACCATCTACCCCAGTGAAGTATTAAAAAGAAAATCAACTCAAATGGCAGTCCATGATGAATCCAATGACAGCAGGTACTTCTATCTAGTTTTGGTTGCCGTTTTCTCTTACAAACTGGTCAAAAGAAAATAGTTTCCTGTTGGTTCTTCGACAATATGCTGTGGACTTAAATGTGACAAACTGTTGGGTGTGTTCACATATATCTAATCATTCTAAGGTAAAATGACATTTGAAAAGGAATTTAATGATACTTATATTGGAGTAATGCGACTGACTTTTCAAAGGTTGTGTCTCGCCAACTTGCAACAACAAATTGTGGAGACACATTATACCAGAAATGGAAACATACCAGTGGGAACCAGCAAATGTAATGACACTAGACATGAAAGTGTGCTGAACTCTTTACACCTAAAAAGCTATGACTAGAGCCATGGTATGGCCTGACAGAGGAATGTTACTACATTTGCAGTGATTGTGTCTATCCCTGGATGCCTACAAACTGGTCTGGATGTTGTTTTGTGGGCTATATTACTCCTGCTATTCAACATTTCGAAAAACCCTCAGCAGGCAGACTGAGAAATAAACTGGCAATTCACTGGGCAGAAAGTACAGTTGTGAACACTTACCATAAACGCAGATGTTCAAGTGTATTCACTGTTGCAGTCATTACATTTGGGTTATCTGCATGCAGGTAGCCCTCAGTCGGCCTGATTAACAAAGCCTTGGGTCCTGCGTCGGTTGCTGTCCCTTCTTCCATGACGTCAGGTCGTCAGGGGTATAAAACATGCAGCCGATGCCATTACATCAGTTTTTCTTGCCCCAGATGTCAGGTGCCCCCCTAATGGGAAGCAATTAAATATAAAAGCACAAAGATATACCTCCAACAAAAAAGCAAATCCACCAAAAAGGCTTTTAAGCATAGTAAAGGAAAGTAGAGGTATAGCCAAAAGAAGTTAGGGGGCTGGAGGGAGGGTAACCAAGACTCCAACAGTGAATACACTCGAACATCTACATTTATGGTAAGTGTACACAACTGTACTATGTTCTTCGTGTTTCACTGTTGCAGTCATTACATTTGGGTAGATTCCCAAAGCTATGGTTGGGAGGAGGAATTTAGATAGCATTAGGGCCAGCTATAAGGCCCTGCAAGACTGCAGTGGCAAAGCCAGCTCTGGACTTAGAAAAATGGCAAAGATAATGCTTGGTGAAAGTATGTACAGAACTCCAAGTAGCAGCTTCTAGGATGTCCCTGGTAAAGATGCCTCTGAGAAAGGCTGTAGAGGTACATGCAGTCCTGGTGGACTGAGGTCTGATCTCCTGGGGGAGAGGTTTTCCATGGTGCTTATAGCAGAAATGAATGCAATGGCTGATCCATTTAGAAATGGTTTGCTTTGAAATACCCTTCCCCTCTGCCTCTGCAACAAATGCCACCAGCAGTTGTTCAGATTTCCTTTGAGGTTTAGTCCTGTCCAAGTAAAATCTAAGTTGTCTGTGTACATCGAAGGAATGCAGTATCCGTTCCCCTTTATTCTGTGGATTGGGAAAGAAGGTTGGGCAAATGAATGGACTGATTAAGAGCCACACTGGATACCACCTTGGGCATGAAGGATGGTTTGGTTCTGAGGGACACCCTGTCCGCATGAAAGATGATGAAAGGCTCCAATGCCGTAAGGGCCTGTAATTCAGATACCTTTCTAGCTGAAGTGACTGCTAAAAGGAAAGCTGTTTTCCAAGAAAGAAATTTTAAGTCTGCAGTAGCAGCTGGCTTGAAAGGAGGTAGGGTGAGTTTCTCCAAGACAAAGTTAAGGTCCCAGGCTGGGGTTGGAGCTCCCCTGGGTGGTCTCAAATTTTTGACCCCTTTGAGGAACTGCTTGAGCAGTGGATGAGAGAAGAGGGGTGGCTCTGTATTATAATGAGCTGAAATGGCTGAGGTGTGGATTTTAATGGAGGAAAAAGACAGGCCCTTGTGAAGCATCTCAGTTAAGTATTGTAAAATCTGAGGTAAATTGGGCGCTGCTGTGCTCATCCCTTGAGATTGGTTCCAGGCACAGAAACTTTTCCATTTCTGAGCACACGATTTTCTAATACTAGGCCTCCTTGCCTCTAAAATGATATCCATCACAGGTTTGCTGAGGGATGGTAAAGGAGAGATTAAGTAATTAGTCAGGCTGCAATGTTCAGTGTTAGAAGCTGAGGGTGCAGAATCTGGTTCTGCTGCTGAGACAGCAGGGAAGGAGTCTGATGCAGGTGCCATGGAGATAACAGTGACACACTGCGCAGGAGGGGGTACCAGTGTTGGCGCGGCCAGTCTGGAGCAATCAAAATCATCCTTGGTTTGTCCTGTTTGATTTTTAGTAGTACTTTGGAGAGCAGAGGCAGAGGGGGGGAAGGCATAGACTGATAGGTTTTTCTAGCTGAAGGACAGAGCATCCACTTTCCAGGCTTGCTTGTGGGAAGTCCTTGTGCAAAATTTGTCCAATTGGTAGTTCTGGGGAGAGGCAAACAGGTCTATACCTGGGATCCCCCATTTGCTTGTCAACATGTTGAAAATCCTTGGTTCCAGTTTCCACTCGTGTGGGTCCATGAGGTATCTACTTAGTCCGTCTGCCACTGTATTTAATTTTCCTGGCAGGAATTGAGCTTGTAGGTGCACTTGGTAGCTCAAGGTTGTGTTCCACAATGCCATGGCTAGTCTGCAGAGGGGGTAAGAATGTGTACCCCCCTGCTTGTTTATGTACCACATAACAGTGGCTTTAGATTCTTTTTAAAGAGTGAAAGAGAAATTTGTGTTGTGAGTTCAGTAGGTAGTAAGTTCCATAGCTTTCCTACACAGTTAGAGTACAGGGAGTCACCTGCTGAGTGATTGGATCCTGAAGTATTGATATACAGTTTATCTGAGGAGCGTAGGTTCTTATTATTATTATAAGGTGTAATGATGGAAGAGAGTATAGGAGTGTTGGTGGGTTTATACAGGGCATTGTGGACTATGGGTAGCTGTAGTAAGTGAAGCTGGTTCTGAAATTCTAGCCAGTCTAGTTGTTTTAGATTCAGACAGTGATGAGTTCTGAAAGGAGTGCCTATGGCAAATCTAGCAATATTATTATAGGATTGGGCCAGTTTGCTGAGGTTGTTTTTAGAAAGGTTAGTATATATAGGGGAGGCATAGAACAGAGTTGAGATTAAGTGGGTTCTGGCTGTAACAGTCCTAGCTACTGGAGTTAGAAAGGGCTTAATTCTGTAAAGGCATCCCAGTTTTTTGTTCACTGATTTTATTGTGTTGTTTATATGGGTATCAAAGTTGAGGTTGTTGTCAATTGTTATTCCTAAGAGTTTAGTGGTTGGGTCTCTTATGCAAGTTAGAACCCTTTGTACAAAGGCCAGATGATTCAAAAGTATGTCCTGGCTTTATGCCTGAATTAGGTATCGTCCAGGTATGGGTATATTTGAATACTTCTTTGCCTGCAAAATGCAATAACTGGAGCTAGGCACTTTGTGAATACCCTTGGTGCAGTAAATAAGCCAAGGGGCAGTGCAGAGAACTGATAGTGCGTGCAGCCTGCTTTGAAGAGTAGGTATCTTCTGCAAGATTCCCTAACTGGGATGTGCAGGTATGCTGCTTTTAAATCTAGTGCTGCCAACCAGGCATCTTTGCCTAGCATAGGAAGTAATTGGTGAACAGTCAGTATCTTGAATTTTGGAATCTCCAAAAAGGTGTTTAGAGTAGACAGGTCCAGGATAGGATGCCAAGAATTGTCTTTTCTGGGTACCAGGAAAAATCACGAATAGAAACCTTGTCCTTTTCCACTTCTGGTACCAGTTGAATAGCCCCCATGCTTAAGAGAGAAAGTACTTGTTTTTGGGCCTTTGCCCACTGATTTGGAGGTAGGTCCGGCCAACCGCTTGGTGTTGGCAACGTGTGGAAGTGAAATCTGCATCCCTGGGACACTATATTTAAAACTCATTTGTCCTGGGTAATGAGTTCCCAATTCTTTGCATGAACAGCAATCTTTCCCCCCAAAGGGGCAGTCAGTTAATAAAATCTTGGAAATTTTAAAAGGAAGTCATTGAGACAGTTTACCATAGGGGGGATTCTTATTATTTCCAGATTTGGAAGTGGAGGCCCCCCACTGCTTGGGTTGGTGTGTCCCCTGGGACTGAAACCTGAGGGTTTTGCTGAGTCTGGGTTTGGCTTGAGAAGACCTGGAAGGGGCTGGAAAGGACCAATTCTTAGAGGGCCAGTGCCTACTAAATCTAGGAGGCTGAACTTGTAAAAAATCTTTTAACAGTTTGCATAGATTTAGCTTTGCCTTCCATCTTTTTAAGAACTTCCTCAGCCTTGTTGCCAAACAGGCGGGTCCTGATGTAAAGGAGCATCCAACAATTTAGCTTTAACATGATCAGACAAGGATTGCTCCTTGAGCCAAGCATGCCTTCTGAGCACAGACCCAGTAACAGCAGCCCTGCAAGAGGCCTCTAATGAATCAAAACCACATTGCAAAGTATGTTTTCCAACTTGTTCAGCAGAATGCATTAAATCCTGTAATTCTTTATTTTCCACACAGTCAGGAATCAACATCATTTTCTGTTTAAGCAGTCCAATAACATGTTGCTGATACTTTAACATATGAAACTGGCAGTTTAAAGCCTTAATGGCCAAGGTTGCAGAAGTGTAAACTTTCTTACCCCATCTATCCAGCACCCTGGAGTCTCTATCAGTAGGGGTAGGATTTTTAGCAGTAGAAGCCTTAATGCCCTTGGGCCCCTATGAAATAGTCTTTGGATCTGCAATATGATGTTTAAAAAGGAACTTGTGTGACTCAGGGACCCTGTAGTATCTGTCAGGTTTCCTGGGAGCAGGAGGCAGGGAATCAGGGGCTAAAATATATTCCGAGAAAGCATCATCAACAATATCTAGTACAGGAGGAACAGCTAAAGGCCTATGCTGAGGGAGGAGAAGGAAATCCCTACGCCTCTTTTTTGATTCAGAAAATTCCTGGCTTTCCCAGTGGAAATGCTCCCTTGGAGTATGTAAGGTTTCCCCAAAAGAAAAATCGTTTCCCCAAAAGAAAAATCCTCAGGAAGGGAAGCAGAAGGAATGGAGTCCTCTGCATCAGAATCTTCATAAGTAGATAAGGGAAAATCCAGATCATCAGCAGAATATGAAAAAACAGAATCCTGATGAGAAGATTCATAATCAACTTCAGTCCTAGGCCTCTTAGAAGGGGGGGGGGTGGCTACCCCTGATTAGAGTTATTAGATCTTCAGCCATTCTTATCATTTGTTTTTTAGGTATAGAGGCCTGAGCATGTGGCCTGGGAGCTGATTTTTTAGGCATGGATCGAGATTTAGGCCTAAATAAAGGAGGAGGCGTCAGTTTAATATGCAAGTCTGTAGGCCTGAATACACCCTCAGAAGCCGGTGCCTGCACAGCGGCTCCGGAGCCATCCAAGGTAAAGACATCCGCGGGTTCCATAGTTGAAGCATCTCGTGGCATACCGGACTCCGAATGGGTCTCAGTAGAGGCCTGCGAATCAGAAGTAGTGGGTATCAGGGGCTGCGAAAGCCCCTCACTGAGTACCGGCGAACTGGCGACTGGCTTAGGAGAAGCATCGTCAGCAGTTTTGGACCTCGGCGACCTGTCTCTGTCTTTATCTTTGCGTTTTTTCGGAATCCCGGAAGTCAGATGGCTAACCAACGACATTTCTGGATAATTAAACCGAGAACCGACATATTTAAGGCAAAAATATATAGACGACGGATAGTGCGCTGATTAAATAAAACACAAAACCGATTACAAGGTACGTCATGGTCAGGGCCTAGGCAAGGAATACAGTACGAATGAAAATCTTTATGAGGTTTTTGCTTTCCACAAGTAATGCAATTATTAACTTTTACTGACATTGGTAAGGAGCAAGAAAAAGTTTCCCCAACGGGGTACTTAGCTTTAGTTGACGACTTCGGTTCTGAAACTCGAAAACGAAAATTTCAGGAGTCGGCCGACTGCCACTTGTGAACTGCTTCTGCATTGGGCACCGCACTGCAAGAAAGACTGATGTAATGGAGTCGGCTGCATGTTTTATACCCCTGATGACCTGACGTCATGGAAGAAGGGACAGCAACTGACGCAGGACCCAAGACTTTGTTAATCAGGCCGATTGAGGGCTACCTACAAGCAGATAACCCAAATGAAATGACTGCAACAGTGAAACACGAAGAACATCAAGTATTTTCAGTCTTTACTCCTGGGTATGGGGTGCAAAGGACAATGTTTGAAATTACAATGCTTGCTCAAATTCTTCTAGAGGTTGCAAACAAGTTGTGTACACTTAGCATAAATGCAGATGTTCGAGTGTATTCACTGTTGCAGTCATCGCACTTGGGTTATCTGCCTGCAGGTAGCCCTCAGTTGGCCTGAATACCAGAGTCTTGGGATTTCTGCGTTGGATGCTGTCACCTCTTCCATGATGTTAGTTCGTCAGGGGTATAAAACATGCAGCCGACGCCATTACATCAGCTTTTTTTTGCCCCAGATGTCAGGAGTCCCCAAAACAGGAAGCAATTACATGGAGTGGAACACATCCAGTAAAAAGTAAACGTCATTTTCATAAGATATGGCCAAAAAGAGGATAGGTGGAAAGAATAGAAAAGACAGGGGGCTGCAGGGAGGGTAACCAGGACTGCAACAGTGAATACACTTGAACATCTACATTTATGGTAAGTGTATACAACTGTACTATGTTCTTCGTGTTTCACTGTTGCAGTCATCACACTTGTGTTGATTCCCAAAGCTGAGGAAGGGTGAAGGCAGTCAAGAAGCATTGGGGATGACTGCTCTGGCAAATCCAGCTCTGGATTTAGAAAAGATAGGCAAGTGGTAATGCTTGGTGAAGGTGTGTACAGAACTCCAGGTTGCAGCTTCCAAGAAGTCCTTGGTAGGGACTCCCCTGAGGAATGCTGTAGAGGTTGAGGTAGCCCTAGTGGAATGAGTTCTGATAGCCTGTGGGTTAGGTTTGCCATGCTGTTTGTAGCAGAAATGGATGCAGTGTGCTATCCATTTGGAAATGGTTTGCTTTGAAATGGCCTTACCCCCTGCCCCTGTAGCGAAGCTGACTAGCAGCTGGTCAGATTTTCTGAAAGGTTAAGTTCTGTCAAGGTAGAATCTGAGCTGTCTGTGCACATCCAAGGAGTGCAGAATCCTTTTCCCTTTATTCTGAGGATTAGGGAAAAAGGTTGGTAAATGGATGGACTGGTTTAAAGCCACACTGGATACCATCTTGGGTATAAATGATGGATTAGTCCTGAGGGAAACCCTGTCCGCATGGAAAATAATGAAGGGTTCCACAGTCATTAGTGCCTGTAACTCAGACACTCTTTTGCTGAAATGATGGCCAAAAGTAAGGCTGTTTTCCAAGAGAGGAATTTTTAGCTCTGCTGTAGCAGCAGGCTCAAAAGGGGGGAGCGTGAGCTTCTCTAGTACAAAGTTAAGGTCCCAGGCAGGGGTGGGAGCTCTCCTCGGAGGCCTTAAATTGTTAGCTCCTCTCAGGAACTGTTTGATGAGAGGTTGAGAAAATAGAGGTGGCTCAGTACTGTAGTGAGCTGAAATGGCAGAGGCATGAATTTTAATTGATGAGAAAGATAGGCCTTTGTGAAGTAGTTCTGCTAGATAATCTAGGATTTGAGGTAAGGAGGGCACAGGTGTGTTCTTTCCTTGAGACTGGCTCCAAGAACAATATCTTTTCTACTTTTCTGAATAGGATTTCCTAGTACTAGGCCATCTGGCCTCAAGGATGACATCCAGCACCTGTTTTCTGAGGGTTGCTGGTGGTGTACTCAGTGGATAAGCCAGGCTGCAAGGTTCAGGGTTTGCAGTTGTGGATGCAAAATCTTTCCCTCCTGCTGGGACAGCAGGGAGGGGGGTCTGATGTAGGTGCCAGGGTGGCACTGCTATCAGACTGTGTAGGAGTGGGTACAAGTGCTGGCGTGGCCAGTCTGGGGCAATAAGGATCGTCCTTGGCCTGTCCTGTTTGATCTTGAGTAGTACTTTTGAGAGGAGGGGCAGAGGGGGAAAGGCATAAATTGAGAGGTTTTCCCATGTAAAGGATAGGGCATCCATTTTCCACACTTGGCTGTGGGGATTTCTGGTGCAAAATTTGCTCAATTGATGGTTTTGAGTGGAGACAAAGAGGTCCACCTCTGGAGTCCCCCACCTGCGGATTAGAAGTTTGAATGAGTTGGGTTCCAGCTTCCACTCGTGTGGGTCCAGTAGATTTCTGCTTAAGTCGTCTGCCAGTGAATTTTGTTTGCCTGGCAGGAACTGAGCTTGCAGGCGCACTTGGTTGCTCAGGGCTGTGTTCCACAGGGCCATGGCCAACCTGCAGAGAGGGTAGGAATGAGTTTCTCCCTGCTTGTTTATGTACCACACAACTGTGGTGTTGTCTGTCTTTATCAGGTGTTGTCCTGGAAGGATAAGGTATTTGAAGGCTGTCAGAGCATTCTGCACAGCTAACATTTCTTTTTGATTGATATGCAGGAGAATTTGTTCTGGGCTCCATTTGCCTTGAATGCATTTGCCTGCCATGTGAGCCCCCCCACACGTAGTCTAATGCATCTGTTGTCAGGGTTTTGGCGACGAGGGGTTGAGTGAAAGAAGCCCCTTGTTGTGGTTGCATGCCTCTGGCCACCAAAGGAACTCTACCCTTAGTCAAGGAATGATAGGTATCAGTGTTTCCAGGTCCTGAGAATATTGACACCAGAGACTTTTTAAGTACCACTGATGCTTCCTCATATGCAGTCTTGCATATGGAATTAGTAGAATGCACAAGGCCATGAACCCTAGGCCTTGCAGTATTTTTCTAGCAGATAGCTGGGTTTTGGTGGCTATTAGTTTGAAGTAGTTTGTCAAATAAGTCTGTTTTTCTGGAGTGAGAAATGCCATCTGGGAAGTTTTGTTCAAGCTTGCTCCCAGGAATACAATCTTTTGGTTGGGCACCAGTTGTGATTTATTTTCGTTGATGGTATACCCCAGAGAAGTTAGAAATCTCTTTACAAATGCCAGGTGCTGAAGTAGCAATTCCTGACTGTCCTTCTGAATCAGGCAATCATCCAAGTATGGGTAAATTTGAATATTTCTCTGCTTGCAGTATGCAATGGCTGGAGCCAGGCACTTTGTAAGTACCCTGGGTGCAGTAGATAAGCCAAAGGGAAGTGCAGAGAACTGATAGTGCATAGACCCTGCCCTGAAACATAGATATTTCCTGCAAGATTCCCTTATGGGGATGTGCAGATAAGCTTCTTTAAGTCTAGGGTGACTAGCCAGGCGTCCTTGACTAGCACAGGAAGAAGCTGTTGCAGGGTCAACATTTTGAAATTTGGGACCACTAGGAAGGTGTTGAGAATTGACAGATCTAGGATAGGGCGACAAGAGCCCTCCTTTCTGGGCACCAGGAAGAGTCTGGAGCAGAAACCCTGTCCCCTTGGCTCTACAGGCACAGGTTGAATAGCCCTGATACTGAGAAGAGACAGTACTTGCTTTTGAGCCTCTGCCCACTGGTTTGGAGGAAGGTCTAGCAACCCGCTTAGGGTTGGCAGTGAGTGGAAGTAGAATCTGTATCCCTGGGATACAATGTTTAGGACCCACCAGTCCTGGGTAATGGACATCCAGTTTTGTGCATGCAGGGCGAATTTTCCTCCTAGGGGTGCAAACACTTGGGCTTTGCTGGGAAGGAAGACAGGCAAGTCATTGTGAACTTTTTCCATAAGGTGATGGCTTACCACTCCCTGTTTTAGAGGAGGGAGCACTCCATTGTTTAGATCTCTGCATACCCCGAGACTGTAGTCTTGGTGGCCTGTTGCCCCTGGGTTTGGACTGAGAATGTCTGGGAGGGACTGGAAAAGACCAGTTTTTCTGAAGGCCAATGCCTGCTGAATCTAGGTGACTGCAACTGTAAAAAATCTTTAACAGTTTGCATAGATTTAGCTTTTTCCTCCATCTTTTTAAGAACAACTTCTGCTTTTGTGCCAAACAAATTTTCCTGGTTTAATGGAGCCTCTAGTAATTTTGCTTTGACATGGTCTGGCAAGATTTGCTCCTTCAGCCAAGCATGCCTTCTCAGTACAGACCCAGTGACAGCAGCCCTGCAAGATGCTTCTAAGGCATCACAACCACACTGCAAATTATGTTTACTAACTTGGTTTGCCGAATGGATTAGCTGTTGTAAATCTTTAATTTCTGCACAATCTGGAAGCAACAACATTTTTTGTTTAATTAGTTCCATTATATGCTGCTCGTACTTCAACATGTGAAACTGGCAATTCAAAGCCCTGATGGTAAGAGTTGCAGAGGTATATACCTTCTTACCACATCTGTATAAAGCTCTATAATCCCTGTCCGAAGGGGTAGGGTTTTTGGCTGTAGTAGCCTTAATGCCTTTAGGTCCCTGGGAAATGGTCCCTGGATCCACAGTGGGATTCTTAAAGAGAAATTTGTGAGAGTCAAGTACTCTGTAGTACCTGTCAGGCTTTCGAGCAGCTGGTGGTAAAGTATCAGGAGTAAGACTGGATTCCATGAAGACATCATCTACAATGTCCAGGACAGGGTGTATAGCTAGAGGTCTGTGCTGGGGCAAGTCTAAAAATTCTCTGAGTCTCTTTTTGGACTGAGGGTAGTCCTGGCATTCCCAGTGGAAATGCTCTCTTAAAGTATGCAAGGATTCACCAAAAGAAAAGTCCTCTATTGGGGAGGCAGAGGGAATGGAATCCTCTGCATCTGAATCCATACAGGTAGATAAGGGTATGTCCTGGTAATCAGAGGGATCAGAGTCATCGGACTCATGGTCTGTAGAATCAGAAGGAAAATCAATTCTTTGCCTTTTAGAGGGGGAAGGCTGGCTTTCCCTAATTAAAGTTATAAGGTCTTCAGAAATTCTGAGCATTTGTTTCTGTGGCAAGGGAGCTGGAGCATGCGCTTTGTTCATCGGTTTTCTAGGTGTAGTGCGAGCTCTGGGCCTGAAAAACTCGGTATTTTTAGTCAAAAACGAAGCTGTCGGTTTAATGAGAACATCGGCAGGTCGGAATACACCCACAGAAGCCAGTGCCTGCACAGCGGCTCCAGACCCATCCAAGGTAGAGACATCTGCAGGTTCCATAGACGAAGAAGCAACTCACGGCATACCGGACTCCGAATGGGTCTCAGCAGAGGCCTGCGAATCTGTAGAAGTGGGTATAAGGGGTTGTGAAAGCACCTCACTGAGTATCGGCGAACTGGCGACTAGCTGAACGGAAGCATCTTTGGCAGTTTTGGACCTATGCAGTCTGTCTCTGTCTTTATCCTTACATTTTTTCGGAAGATAGACAGTCTGATGGCTTATGGAAGTCATTTTGGAAAAAGGAGAACGAGAGCGAAAGAATTTAGTGACAAAGATAGCCCGACGACGAATAGTTCGGGCGTTAAACAAGGCACAAAACCTACAGTGAGGAACGTCGTGGTCTGGGCCTAAACAGATGACGCAGAAAGAATGAAAATCTCTGTGAGGTATTTGCTTTCCACAGGCAAGACAATTGTTAACTTTTTCTGACATCAGTTAGAGCAAGAAAAAAGGATCCCCAACGGGGTACTTAGTTTTAGAAGACTTCAAGTCTGAAACTCGAAAAACTAAAATTTCAGGTAGCAGCCGACCGGCACTTGCGAACTGCTTCTGGCTCCCACGCGGCAAAAAAAGCTGATGTAATGGCGTCGGCTGCATGTTTTATACCCCTGACGAACTGACGTCATGGAAGAGGCGACAGCATCCGATGCAGAAATCCCAAGAGTCTGGTATTTGGGCTGACTGAGGCCTACCCCACAGGCAGATAACCCAAGTGTGATGACTGCAACAGTGAAACGCGAAGAACATCACACTTCACATCACATCAGGATGACAAATCAAGAAATTAGTGAAATTAGAACTCTGGTACTACAACATCTGCTGACATTCAACACAGTGCTAGCTGCTGGGGGGGGGGGTCATATGCCCTCATAGGAAGTAGTTGTTCCTTTATTAGTGACTATCCTGATGAACAACAAAAGTTGGCCAATTTCATGGCCAAAGATCTGGATAGTACTGATAAACAGTGGACACTTTTTGGATGGTTGGGTAGTGTTATTTGGTAACTTAGGAACCAGTATATTACAAGGTATCATTACAATAATCGATATTACTCTTTTAATTGTTTTAATATTTTCTGTTCTAAAGGCTGTAATTAGATAATGCTTAATCTCACCTGCACGTGCAATGCCACTTATACAAGTATCTAATGATGAACGAATCACTGCAAATGATGACTATGATGATGCTGAAGCACATTTTACCAAATTAATACAATTGTGGGTGACAGTATCAAAGGTAGGAGACTGTTGTGGAAAAATGTTATTCTTCACTAAATACATATTACCTTGTAGTTTCTTCACAAATGAGTGAAATAAAATGTTTATATGTTTATGTCAAAGGTAACCTGAAAAGTAAATGCATAAATATGCAAGATGTATTTTCATGTACATAGTAGCTTTATATTCTAAGTGCTTTAAACTGCATTCTCTCTATTAGCAAATTATAGTGTACTAACAGAAAACTGAAGGCCAACTTGAGTGCTGAAGGAGTTAAGGGATGTTATGTTATGCTGAAAAGTCTAGCTTCAGAAAGTTAATGAAATGTGCCAGGTATCTGTGAAAACCAGATTAACAGTACGCTCTGGCCTTCTCAGGCTGGGGCATGAGTCTTTGCAAGGATGTCTGTGAGACAGTGTGTACTGGTACTCACTGTTACGAGCTTGAAAGATAAATTCTTAGATCAGGTGGTCTTTGTTTTAAAATGCATATTTGTGAAGTGTTCAAGTGAAGCTCTAAGTGAGGATCACGAGAGATGAGGAAATTTTAAAATACACTGATTTGTTGAAGGCAATGTAACGTCAATGTTCTGCGTGCATCCAACTGATAAGAAAAAAATACATATACGGAGGGTTTTTTTGTTCTTTGAGACTGATCTAAATATTTTGGCAGATAGTCTCCCAACACTGTTTATGGAATAAACAAGTGTCATTCTTGACCGACACAAAAACGTAAAACTCTCTGTTATTTAATTTGTAATATAACACACCAGACCAGCAGCTTACAGTTACTCTGTGTTTGTCCAGTCTGGTGAGCATGAAGTTTGTATGCCTAACTACACAGTCACCTATCAATAAAAGGTTTCCTGTTAGGAGCACATTTGGTCTGTTTTCCTAATGACTTTTGCATAAGATATGTGGATTTACAGTTAAGTAAGAGTGGAAGAGTAGTAGCTGTTGTGATGGAGGCTGGGATCTTTTAGTGTGTATTCTAGGAGGCTTTGGCAAATTTTTCCTTACAGCCTCAACAAAAGTTACAGACCTAGTGATATGTTGTGAGTGATGTGTTGTGGAAGTGTGATGCTTATCGACAGTGAGCTGATACAACAGGTTTGACTCCCTGTTTATCAAATATTTACATCTCTTGCAAGTTGTACTATCAAGTGGTAGAAGCTGTGAACAGTCAGTAAGCATTAGCCAGTTATTACACTCAGAATGGCCACAGATGGGGTGAGAGCAGACTTCTGAGCCACATTGTCAAAGGACAGAAAACTGGGCTGGTCATAACACTGAGGGGTTAAAGGGAGACTACTATAGCAGACCCTGAAATTTGTGGTAGTAGCATTTTGGGTGACAATGAAATTAGGTTAGATGGTAGTTAATTTGGGAGTACTTGGTGAAGAGACAGAATTGGGTTTGCCAAGAATGATGAATAGTGATGATTTTCCTACCGTATGCCACCTAGCTACTGCTAGTACTGGTCTTAACACAGATACACACAGCTAGGAGTCAATGTCCCTTTGCTACTTCTCTCACAAGAAACAAGTGAGTAGCACAAATCCCAAGCTTGTTCCTGAGAAGTAGATCACAGGCTCTTTGGTGATCACCAGTCTCATCCCAGATGTCTAGATTTAACAAAGGATTTGTAGGCTTGCTGTAGCCTTCTGCTGGTAGATGCCCTGCTTGGTACATACAGCAACTATATACAACAGACAGACAAGCTGTGCAACAGTCCAAAATTTAAAACTGAAGAGCATTCCACCAAAATGGCAACCACAGCAAACAGGAAGGAATAACAACCACCACCTGTTGAATCAGACAGGATTTTGACCACCCTGTCAGCTTATGAAGGATACTTGGTCACTACAGGAATTGGAGTAAACTAGTGGTTAAATGGAAGGAAGGTCTGGGCAAGGCCTGCTGAATGAGTAAGAATCGTGGGGAAAGAAGTTTTATTAAGATCCTCAGACATACAGGTCCCTCCAGAAGATTAGATGAAAGTAGAGGGCCCATTTCTGGGATTTTCTACCTTATGAAGACTAAGGGGATACAAATTGCCACATATGGCACTGGTCACAGATATCAACAGGTTGCAACAAGGTTTCTGACAACAATGGAAGACTTTCTGCAACATTACAATGATGCTAGACCACTCATGGCATCAGTAAAGCAAGGGCTGAGCCAGACTCTCAAGAAACTGCCAAACACATGGGTGTTGACTGGCTATCACAAAGTGGTTTGTGGCTAAAGTCAGTTCTAATACTCGCATCACTTCCTAAAACGAAGAACAAATTCTTCCATATTCATCTATGTACTGAACCAAAGACATGCTATTGGTGTGGATGGTAACTGCACCATGAAGCAGGGAGTCCACTATTAGTAACTTTCTCATCACAGTAATGCATTCACTACCAAAATGATGACGTACTGCTATTCACCATCTCCTATCATACATCCTGAATTGTGTCACTGACACTGGCCTCCTCCTACTCTACAAGAGACACACTTGTGGTGGCAGCAACTGTCAGGGTGGGGATTTGTACTGCTTAGATGCAGGTGAGAAGTGTGGATCTGTCATGTCAAATGAGGTTTGCGAGTTTTGAGAATATTTACATGTTTAGTCATGGGATCTCCCAAATAAGACTGCTGTGCCTTTAAAGTCCAGTTTTTAACATACATGTCAAATCTGGCATTTGGAACTAATTAACTTGTTACAATGAATCCCAAGGCTCTTGAGGTACAGCGAGCCAGGAACTAAGAAGCACTGTAGAATATGAAGACCTACATTTTGTAAATGAAGGATCCTATATGAAGGAAGAACTGTCCTGCAGGACTATGCTTGGTGTGCACCCAATAAACACAAGCAATTGTAAGGACTCCATCTGGAACACTGAGGTGTTCAGTGTGTGTCAAAAATTGAAATATATTCAAAAGATACTCCCTTTTAGACATTAGGGTGCTGCTTACTGGAGTGGCTAGGAACCAGTCATCCAAGTACAGAAACACCTTGATCCTATGCAGTCTGTGGTTTTCTGCAAAAATGGATATGCATTTTGAAAACATTCTGGGCCTCTGATGAGACCAAATGAAAACACTCAAAGTACAGTTGTATATGTTGCCCTTAACCATAACAGTATATTTTCATACTCTTAATTATTGCTACAGCCTAGGAGTGTATCCTACCAAGGATACAGCAACTGTCCAGCTTCCTAATGCTTTCACCCACCACCACAAAATCACTTTGGCTGCCTACAGACTAAGCTATTTCAGAGAGAACTACATAAGCAGCCAGAGTGCCTAAAAATCTTCAGGACTTTCTTGCCCTAACCAAAAATGATCATTCATCCCGAGTTTAAAGATATGAACAACAAAGCCAAACTATGCCCCACACTAAACTATATACATAACAAAGGGGGGGTGGTTGTGGTTCTACTTCAGCAGTGATGAATTCAAAATCTACTGTTATGTGCAAGTGCAACTTACAAAACTGTACAACATTCATCATTCTCACTGTTGCAGTAGCCTACGAGTAGAATACCATAACTTACTCAACCAAGGGAGAGGAAGAATATGGATCCAGGAGCTCCTGAAGAATGCTCCTAGCAAAGCCTGCTCTGCACCTGGAAAAGAATCCAGCTTACAGAGCTTTGAAAATGTTTGACTACAGGACCAAGTTGATGTCTCTAGAATGCTTTGATAGTCCATCCCTTTCCCCATATGCCACAGTGGAAGCTAATGCTCTAGTGGAACACTGTCTGGAATAATTTTGCCATGGTGAGCATAACCAAACAAAATAGCACAGGAGAACCACTTAGAAATATTCAGTTTAGATACAGGTTGATCTTTTAGTCCAGACAGGTCCATAATTGAGTATAATATCCCTTTTGGCATGTACTGTATAAAGCACCTGCAGCAATTGTTGAGACCTCAGAGGTTTCGAAATAAGGAGATCAAGGGACTCCAGCATGTGCCTTATACAGGCTGACTTAAAAGTCCCTGTCACAATACTCAGCAGACATCTTGGGGGAGACTTATGCCATGGTTGCAGAGAAGTCTCCGACCCAAACCTAATGAATTTGCTACACATTCGTAAGTCAAACAGGACTACAGCTACCTGTTCCAGGGATCTAAATATGGCTGGCAACTTGAATAGGATGTGCTGGAGGGACAGATTTGTCTCCCAACAAATGCCACATCTTTGGAGTAGGCTGCCAATTCATGTGAAGCACAGCACCTCTATAACACTGTTCAAAAGGCACCTGGACAAGTGGATGGGTCACTATAAATTCTTACTGGGGATAGTGCTCACAATCCTCTTGGACATGGGCAGTCATTACTAAATACAATCCTGGGCACTGACTACAGTATCTATGGTATTACACTGGGATGAAATGGCTAGGCTTGAAATGACCTCCAGGTCGATAGCTTAGTAACCTCCAATGATCCTATGAAACAGCTGATTTATCTTTCCTGAAGGACTTAATTCCATGAAGATAGTACCAGAGTGGCCTATGCACCTCCAGAGCATGAAGAATCTTTTTTCCCTTGTTTTTAGGATCTGGGTAGAAAACAGGGGCAGTGATGGTTTGATTCAATGCAAACTCTGAAACAACCATGGGCACAGATGAGGGATCTGTGCGTAGAGTGACCCTATCCTTATGAAATACCAGACAGGGCTCTCCTATCATGATAGCTAGCAACTCAAAATACTCTTCTGCCAAATGTCAGCACAATGGGAAGAGCAATTTTCCAAGTGATGAACCTCAAATCAGGAGACTGGTTCAAAAGGTGATACAGTTAGTTTCTCCAGTACAAAATTGAGCTCCCACGGAGGAGGAACTTGTTTACAAGGACATCTAAGGTGAAAACTCTCTTTCAGAAGCTTTTTGCTATAATCATACAGGAAAGAGGGGAATCCAAGAGCAGACATGATGAAAATGGTCACAGGATGAACCTTTAAAGAGGAATATAAGAGGCCAGAGGATAGTAACTCACAAATCTGCACACTAGTTGTAAAAAATTCCTGATGGGCTCCTGGTTATTGGCTAGGCACCAACTAGGAAATCTCTTCCACTTGCCAATATAGGATTTTCCAGTAGCAGACTTTCTTGCCTCCTTCAGTACCTGCTACATGTCTTTGTGGAAAAGTTGCCTAAAAGGTATCCAAACTGAATCATCCAGGCAGTCAGATGAAGTTATTTAAAGTCAGGGCATATTAAACTCCTCCTCCTTTTTGTGCGAGTAAGATCCAGTCTGTAAGGCAGCTTGTGGTAATTGCCCTGGTCAATGACATAAGAAGGGAGGAACAATTTTGCTTGGGCCAGAAGAGTCACCACAATGATTTTTAAAATCTTTCTGAATCTTCAGCACTCCCTTGGATATCAAAGAAAAGAATGGAAATGCATACATGAAAATCTCCAACCATGGGAATGACAGAGCATCTGTTCCCTAGGCCTACTTGCACAGTCTCCTTAAACAGAATTTATTTAGCTGTCAGTTTTGAAAGGAGACAGACAGATCTACCTGAGGTGTTCCCCAGATCTGGATTAGCTCCTGGAAGATCTCTTTGTTGAGCTTCCACTAGTAAGGGTCTGATCAAGATCTGCTCAGCTCGACTGCAATTGTATTTTGCTCTTACGGTATATAAAATACCCGGAGAGTTGAAGAATGCTAATGAGCCAACTCCCAACTCTATTACTGCCAGCCAGCACAAGCAGTATGTAATAGTGTCTCCCTGTTTGCTCATGTGCCACATCACTGTGGTGTTGTCTGTAACAATCTATAGAGGATCTGGGGCTGATTGACGATACAGAAACTTCATAGCATGAATCGCAACCAACATGTCTTTGACAATGACATGCTTTGATCTGTTTGAACTGTCCCATGGTCATTGCACTTTTTACTCCCTTTGAAACTGCTCCCCAAGCAAAATCTGAGGAATCAGTCATTACAGATTGTGTTGGGATAGTTGGAGAAAAAAGAAGACCTGGATTCTCAGTCATCTGATCTCTCCAACAATGTAGTTCTGACTTTATAAAGAAAAAGACTGGAATCTGAAACTCCATAAAATGAGAATGCTGGGTCACATGTTCTTGAGATACCAATGAAACTTTCTTATATGTAGTCTGACAAAGGGAATCATGAGAATCACAGAAGTAACATGGCTTAGTATCCTGAGAAAATCTCTAGCAGTAGCCCGACAGTGAAGAGAAAAGTTCAGAAAGATTTCCATATACAAATACGCATTCACAAGGTGGAGGAAAGCCTTTTGAATCTCAATACACAACAGGCAGCCCAGTAACACAATTCTGAATATTGGCATAAGGGAGGATTTTTGCAAACTTATCTGGAATCCCAGACGCCTTGGCTTAGAAGAGAAGAAATCTTTGTTAATGACTCCTGACATCTGGGAAAAGCAAGCTGTCTAAATATGGAAACTTATGCATACCCTGCAATATGCAATGGGCCACAAATGGGGCTAGACACTTCATAAACAATCTTAATGCAGTGGACAGCCCAATGTGAATTGCATAGAATTGATAATGTGACCAAGACACACAAAATCTGAGAGCTTTCTTGAAATTGTTTTCAGCTAGAATGTGATGGTAAGCATTTTTGGGGTTGAAGGTTACCATGGCATTCTGAGATGGAGCAAGAGCTATCACTGTCTGAAGGGTCAACATCGTAAATTTTGGAACTTTCAAAAAAAGACTGAGAAAAGACAGATCTAATATTGGTCTCCAAGTCTGCTCCTTTGGAAATAGAAACATTCTGGAGTAAAAGCCTTTGCCTATTTGTTCTGCAGGAACATGCTCTATGACTTCTCCCTCTAACATGCTAGAGCACTTGGACAAACAATTTTGTTTGACTGGGGAGGGTGGGGAGGTATCCCTCTGAAAGGAGGGGGATTTTCTATCCATTGCAAACTGTAACCCTCCTGGATCACCTTCAAAACTCATTTATCAGAGTCAATATGCTGCCACAAAGGAGTAGATGACCAGATTCTGATAAACGGGAAGAGATGTGGGGCAGGTGAGAGAGAATATGATCAGGTTATTGTCATTCAGAGGCTGGTACCTGACCCTTCTTTGGAAACGCTCCTTGTGTTATGGAATTGTCATCTGATCTATTCTGTTATCTCTTTTTAGGTGTCTGTGTGTCTGCAAGTGGCATTGCCTACTTGTTTTGTCATTAGAAGGAGGTACAGGATTTGGAGTGAAAAGTACTAGGGACCCTGAAAATCCTAGAAATACCCTGCATTAACTTACCCCTCTCATCTCATTGTTTGAGCATATGAGTAGCAGAAGACCAAAATAAAATCTTATAAAGGAGGGAATTCAAAATTTCTAACTATAAATTATCTGAAAACTTTTGATTACACACACAAACAAATCTTCTTAAGACTGTAGCCAAAGCAGAATCCCTAGAAACAGTATCAGCACAATCACACACACTTTTTAGGTAATATTCAGATATGTGGGGCAGGTTAGATATTATCTGATTCAATTAAGTCTTGACTTCAAAAGGCTGTGAAGCAGAAACATCTCTCAAACTACTGGCACATTTCAGCAAAACATCCACTGAGTATTCCAAACGCTAACAAAGAATAAGAAAACAGTCTCTTTTCATCTACCCAGTCTGTCTAGAATTGTACCCTCTATCCCCTGGAACTGAGTCAGGGGTGTCAAGGAGCCTGTTCACAGAGAAGCAATAGCAGAGGTGGCTGCAGGATTAGCTCTAAGATGAGAAAAAAAAAGACATTTATTAGTTTGAGAGACTTTATTCAGTTCATTTGCCTTCTTAAGGATTCATGGCTGGGAATCAAGAGAGTTGCATGCAGCAATGAAAGCATCCTCCAAGACTTGCACAACAGAGGAATGAGGGGAGTATGAGGAACTTCTTGCTCTAATAAATCATAGTACATGTTCATTTCAAGGTAGCATTGATCTTTTCCCATGAAAACATCAGTTAGCCTAGTAACATACCTCTCAACTGTCATGATTTTTGCCTCAGATTTTTTGGTCTGTTCCTCATAAAAAGTCTGGTTTTCTGGTGAATCATACAGGATTGAAATTAGTACATAATGACAGCCATTTGATTTTCAAACTTCATGTCCTTCAAAAAATGCATGCTAACACACCACCTATTATTTTAGTAACTTTGTAAGTTTATAATCGCAATATTCAAAAAAAATAAGTTATGTACTCACCATAATGTTCCATCTGAGTAGTTCTACTTCATTTGTCTTCAACCTATGGGATACCAGAAACGTATCAGATCTGAGCCAGCAACTTTACTAGCATCTGCTTCAAGCTCCTCCCCTTACCCATAACACACCTCCACTACCTACCAACCCCTAGATCGAGTGTGCTGAATCTTACACTGATAACCCAATCTGAAAAAATACTAGTGACCTGTAACTGCAGCCTGTAGGCTGCTCATATGCCAAGGTCCAGAACTACTCAGATGGAACGTTATGGTGAGTACATAACTTCTTTATATGAAGTAGTTTACTTCATTTGGTCTTCAACCTGTGGGACAGAGTCCCCAGCTACTAAACTCCTGGGAGGGAGGCCCTCATGATAACCATGTTGCCAAAGTGGTTAGAAAATCCTTCTATGTGACCCATCTGATCACGAAAGGGTTCGCATCAAGATATAAGGATGTAATGGTGCCCCTCTACTCTTCCCTCATCAGACCCATTATTGAGTACAATGCACCAATTGGAATGTACCTGGCTAGACATCTCCAGCAGCTGGAGAGACCACAGAGGTACCTAACCAAGAGGATTACTGGCCTCAAACAGTTGCCCTATGCAGCAAGATTGAAAAATCTAAGAATGTTCTCTGTTGCATACCGCTTTCTCAGAGGCGAACTCTGTCTAACGTACAGAGCCATGTCCAACCCAGAATTGTTCAACATGCTCCATCTTAGCAAAACCAAATCTACTCGAGCTACACGCTCTAGGGATATAAACCTCAACACAACACTGAAAAGAACATGCTAGAGGGATAGACTCCCTTCGCAGAGACTTCCCTTACTATGGAACAGGGTCTCGATCTACATAAGACAGAGCCCCTCACTATCACTCTTCAAGAGGAACCTTGATGAGTGGATGGGTAACAAAGTTCACACCGGGGATCACACCAACAGCACTACTAGACAGGGGCCAAGGGTACTAGCTGATAGTACAAGGGTCTAGGGAACTACTAAAGGGGCGGTAAATACCGCATAACGTGGCTGGGCTAATATATGCCTTCGGGCAGATAGCCCAGTACCAACCTATGAACCTATATTCCGGAGCACCGCGGAACCAAAAGGATGTTCTCCTTCTGGAAGTCCAATCCAATTTGTAATGAGAAATAAATGTATGAGATGAGGACCAAGTAGCTGCAGAACAAATATCATCCAAAGGCATTCTAGACCAAAAGGCCGTAGACGTGGCCATGGACCTAGTGGAATGAGCTTTCACCTGATTTGGAGAAGACATGCCTCTGTCCTTGTAGACCTGAAGGCTGCATGAAGAAATCCATCTAGCAATAGTGACCTTTAAGATAGGTTCCCTAAAAGGGTTTACAGAAGGATACAAACAACTGATCAGATTTAGGGAAATTGTTTGTCTTGTGTAAATAGAAATCGTAACTGTCTATGAACATCGAACAGGTGGAGTTTGTATTCCATCTTGTTAGTAAAACTAGGAAAAAACACAGGCAAATTGATAGTCTGATTCATGTTGACTGGTGATGCCATCTTAGGAAGAAAGGATGGATTGGTTCGAAGGGAAACCCTATCTTTGTGAAAAATCATGTAAGCAACTTTGATGGACAAGGCCTGCCATTCTGAAACCCTTCTGGCAGAGGTAATAGCCACCAGAAAAGCTGTTTTCCAAGATAAATATTTCAGATCTGCTGTTGCAGCAGATTCGAAAGGCAGAGCGACCAAAGCTTGAAGAACCATAGCAAGGTCCCATGCGGGGTCAGGATCCTTGACCGGGGGGGGGGGGGGTAACAAAAAGGCGCCTTTAATAATGGCTTTACACAGGTCTAGAGGAGGCTAGAGAGGCAGAATTCTCATCCACGTGAAAATGAGAAATGGCGGCCAACTGAACCTTGACAGTAGTAGAAGCGTGTTGAAAAATATTAGCTAGAAAATCGAGAATGGTGGAAATAGGAGCCGTGACGGGGTCTAAACTCTTTTGAGAGGCCCAAAGGGAAAAACTTTTCCACTTGCTGAGATAAAGCTTCCTAGACGAAGACTTATGAGCAGCCACCAAAATAGACCTAACTGATGAGGATAATCCAGGAGTCCTAGCAATCACGGGAACTGGAGCAGCCAAGTTGAGAGCTTCAAACTGTCCAGATTTGGATGAGGAACCCCCGAAGGGTGGGAAATTAGATCCTGAATAGGATCCAAGATCCAAGGCGGAGACAGAAGGTGAGACCAAAGGAAGAGAAACCATACCTGGCAAAGTCAAAATGGGGCAATGAGGATCACATTGCTTCCCAGTCAATGAGCTTTCTGTAGAAACCTCGGAATAAGAGGTACTGGAGGGTAAGCATACAGAAGACTGGGAGGTCAAAAATGAACAAGACCATCTCTGGGGGACTCTCCCGGCAGGGGGTTCAGAGTGAAAAACTCGCTGCACTTCGCGTTGAAAGGAGATGAGAAGAGATCGCAGCAAGGTTGACCCTACTCGCGGAAGATCTGTTCCGCTACTGAAAGATTCAAAGACCACTCGTAAGGCATCAGAATACTCTGACTTAGCCTGTCCTCTAGGATTTTGGATCATCACGGAATGTGCGTTGCTATGAGAAAACAACCGGTGGAGATGGCCCATTCCCACACTCTCATGGCCTCGCGACAAAGGGGGTAAGATCTGGTCCCTCCCTGATTGTTGATATACCAGACTACTGACATGTTGTCTGACTGAACTGCACTCGTTCCCAGAGGGAGAAAGGCATGAAGGGCCTGCAACACTAGGAGGACTGCCTCATCTCTAGGACATTTATGTGCAAGCAGGTCTCTACAAGGGAACACAGGCCTTGGACTGTCCTGCCCGAACAATGCCCCCCCACCCGAGATGGGAGGCGTCCGTGGTCATTGTGGCTTGGGTTGGAACAAAGGGTTGTCCCTCCAAAATGTCCAGAGAGCACATTCATCATATGAGGGACGACCAACAGACTTGACTGAGTTGAATGAGGTATGTCAATGGCAGTTCCAACAGGGACCATTGTACAGCTAGAGTCCACTGCAGAATTCTCATGTGTAACAGAGCACACGGGAGAAGTGTTATGGTTGCCGCCATCGTGCCTAAAGCCCTCAACACCGATTCCGACGATGAGAGTGGTAGATCAGGGAGACATGCATCCTCAGGTTTTGTACTCTCTCCAAGGTCAGGAAGATTTTGCACTGTAAAGTATCTATCCTGGCGTAGATGTAGTCTATCACCTGTACAGGATCTACAAGATTTGGAGTGATGTGGTGATAGTGATCCCCAAATGCAAGGCAACGATCAGGAAATAATCCCTGGTTTAGGAGAGTAGACGCCTGGTGGGAGCAGTGAGGAGCCAAACGTCCAGGTACGGATAGACCTGAATCCCCTGAAGCCACAGGTGAGCCGCTACCACCACCATCACTTTGGTGAACACCCTGGGGGCTGTGGTGAGACCAAAGGGTTTGGCTCAAAATTGGTAATGACAGACTCCTAGCCGGAAGTGGAGGAACCTCCTGGAGCTTCTGTGCATCTTTATGTGATAGTAAGCATCCTGGAGGTCTAATGAGCACATCCAGTCGCTCTCTTGCAGGTACGGCAGGATGGACTGTAGTGTGACCATCCAGAAACTTCTCTTTGTCAACAGACAGGTTCAGGGTAAAAAGGTCAAGAATAGGCCTTAAGTCCCCTGTTTTCTTTGGCACCAAAAAGAACCTGGAGTAGAAGTCCGATCCAGACTGATCTGGGGGACGGTTTCGATGGCTCGTTTTTCTAGCAGCTTGTAAATTTCCTGTGTTGCTGCCTCCCTTTGAGTGGGTGGTACATCCGGGAGGTGTTTGGGTGAGTTGGGGGACCCACAAAAGGGATAGAGTATCCTCTGCATATGATCTGAAGCACCCAATGGTCTGATGTTATGGACTACCACACCGCTAGGTGTGAGGACAATCTTCCCCCGACTGCCTACAGAGTAGAGCAATCGGGCCACCCCTCAGGGTTGCTGCCCAGGTCTGTCCAAGAAAGGTTCTTGAGACCCAAAATTCCTTGGACCCCCCTCTGCCTCTGGGCCGGCGTCCATTCTGTCCCCCTCTGCCTCTGGGGGAAGAAGAGCCCTGAGTGTCCCGGGAATACTGTGACTTCCAGAACCACATCTTCTTTTGCACTCTCTGGTTCCAGGAAAAGGACCTTTGAGGGTTCGAGAAGTGGATCCTGACAGCAGATAGTGCCTTCTCGTCCTTCTCACTCTGGACTAATATCTTTTTGACGGTCTTGCCAAAGAGAGTAGAGCCATCATAAGGAGCACTGGCAAAGGATGACTTGAAAGGTTCCGAAAACTGACAATCTGAGCCAGGCGCTTCATGGACACGCTGGACCCAGCCGCCCTAGCTACTCCTTCTGTAGCATGTGAAAGGAGTTGCATGGACGTGATGGAGACTGCTTTCAAACTGGCCATCCTTGTGGAGAACAAGACCCTGTCCTTCTGTGACATGGACTTAGGGGGGAAGACTCCTCCAGCTCCTTTACCAGGTCGCGTTGGAGTCTGGTGACATGCGCCAGGTAGTTCAGGGCCCTAAAAGCAAAGGTAGCGGAAGCGTAAACCCACTTCCCTAGGTGGCCCATCATCCGTGACTCTCGGTCAGTAGGATGAACCGAGGAACTCTCCTGTGCAAGTTCCTTCTTCGTGGCTGCTGCTACCACCATAACGTCTATGGGGGAGCCCTTGTTCCATGCTGGCCTATCTGTGGGAGGAGTCAAAATTTTGTCAGGCCTTTTTGGAATTGGTGTTATGGTGTCTGGCTCCTTCCATACCCGCAAGGTGACCAGATCCACCAAAGGATCTGCAGGAAGGGACACCGAGGAATTAGATGGGCCCATGCCGAAAGCCTCCAGGAACATGGACTCGTCAGAAGAAGGTTTGGGGGCAGACCAACCTCCCCGTTGGTGCAGGATTTCCATGATGTCTCCAAAGGAGACATCCTCTGGAGGTGACCTAGGGGAACCTTCTCCATCATCCAAGTCCGTATCCATGGTGAGGGACTCGAGGGAGTCCAAGTGCCTCCTCTTGCACGTATGCTTGTGAGGCACCTTCCCGAGGGGGGGGACTCGCAAGTCACTTGTTCCTCAAGGGGAACCGTCTGGGACTCCTCGAGCATGGGCTGTCCCTCCGGTAAAATGATGGGGATCGTAGAAAGAGCCGAGGAGGTCTGGGTGGAGTCCGAGGGAACAGTCAGGGATCTCAATCCAGCGGAGAGAAAGTACAGTTGTGTACACTTACCATAAATGTAGATGTTCGAGTGTATTCACTGTTGCAGTCATTACATTTGGGTAATCTGCTGGCAGGTTGCCCTCAGTGGGCCTGAATTCCAAAGTCTTGGGTCCTGCATCGGTTGCTGTCTTCTATTCCATGACATCAGGTCTTCAGGGGTATAAATCATGCAGCCAACACCATTTTCTTTAGTTTTTCTTGCCGTCGATGTCAGGTGACCCCAAAAAGGTAGCAAAATTATATATATATATATATATATATATATATATATATATATATACACACATACACACACACACATGCATCAATATAAACTTTACCTTCATCTACAAGCAAATACACCACATAGGTTGTAGAAGATAGAGAAGGAAAAATAAACTTCAGAATGACAGGGGGATGGCGGGAGGGTGACCTGGACTGCAACAATGAATACACTCTAACATCTACATTTATGGTAAGTGTACACAACTGTATATGTTCTTCGTGTTTCACTGTTGCAGTCATTACATTTGGGTAGAATCCCAAAGCTATGGTTGGGAGGCTGGAGCTAAACAGCATTTGGTGCGGCTATAAGGCCCTGCAGCACTGCAGTGGCAAAGCCTGTCCTGGACTTAGAGTAGAGAGGCAAATGGTAATGCTTTGTAAAGGTGTGAACAGAACTCCAAGTAACAGCCTCTAGAATGTCTTTGGTTGGTACTCCTCTGAGAAAGGCTGCTGAAGTAGCTGCAGCTCTGGTGGAATGAGACCTAATGCCCTTGGGCAGAGGTTTACCATGGTGTAAGTAGCAGAAACGGATGCAGAGGCTTATCCACTTTGAAATTGTCTGCTTTGAAATAGGCTTTCCTTCTGATCCTGCAGCATATGACAGTAGTAATTGCTCAGTTTTTCTTAGAGCTTTAGTCCTGCTCAAGTAGAATCTTAGCTGTCTGTGTACGTCCAAGGAATGCAGAATTCTCTCCCCCTTGTTCTGCGGATTTGGATAAAAAGTTGGCAGATGAATTGTTTGGTTAAGAGCCACAATGGAAACCACCTTAGGCATAAAAGTAGGATTTGTGCTCAGACACCCCCTGTCTGGGTAAAATATGATAAAAGGGTCTACAGCCATGAGGGCCTGTAGCTCTGAAACTCTTCTTGCTGAAGTAATTGCTAGTAGCAGAGCTGTTTTTCATGATAAGAACTTTATATCAGCGGTAGCAGCTGGTTCAAATGGAGGCAGGGTGAGCTTTTCCAACACATAATTGAGGTCCCATTGCAGGTAATGGTGATCTTCTAGGAGGCCTTACATTTTTGGCTCCTCTAAGATACAGCTTTAGTAAAGGATGAGAAAAGATTGGTGGCTCTGTATTGTAATGGGCCGAAATGGCCGAGGCATGGATTTTGATTGATGAGAAAGATAGGCCTTTGTCAAGCATCTCAGTTAAGTACTATAATATCTGAGGAATATTTGGTTCTGCTGTATCAGTTCCTTGTGCTTGATTCCAAGCACAGAATCTCTTCCATTTTTCAGCATAAGATTTTCTAGTACTAGGCCTTCTGGCTTCCAAAATTACATCCATCACAGCTGTACTGAGAGGTGTCGTTTGTATGACTACATGATTAGCCACGCTGCCAGGTTCAGAGTCTTTAGTTGATTGTGCAGGATCTGATTGTTTTGCTGGGACAGTAGTTGTGGTCTTTGAGGCAAGGTCCAAGCTGGGTATTGAGACAAGTTCCTTAGGATTGTGTACCAGTATTGGCGGGGCCAGTCTGGGGCAATTAATATCATCTTTGGCTTCTCTTGTCTGACTTTTAGGAGGACCTTGGGTAGAAGAGGCAGAGGAGGAAAGGCGTAAACTGATAGGTTTTTCCAACTGAAGGATAGGGCATCCACTTCCCATGCTTGTCTGTGATAAGTCCTTGTGCAGAATCTTTTCAATTGACAATTTTGAGGAGAGGCAAATAGATCTATGTCTGGGCTCCCCCATTTCTCTGTTATCATGCTGAAGAGTTGTGGATTTAGTTTCCACTCGTGAGGATCGATAAGGTTTCTGCTTAAATCGTCTGCCAGAGTGTTTTGTTTTCCTGGCAGGAATTGAGCTTGAAGATGTATCTGGTAGGTCAAAGCTGTGTCCCACAGTGTCATGGCTAATCTGCAAAGGGGGTATGAGTGTGTGCCCCCTTGCTTGTTTATATACCACATGACTGTGGTGTTGTCCGTCTTTATCAGTAGTTGTCCTGGAAGAAGTAAGTCCTTGAAGGCTGTTAGGGCAATTTGAACAGCTAGCATCTCTTTCTGGTTGATCTGTAGATGCATTTGTTTTGGTGTCCATATGCCCTGAATGCATCTTCCTGCCATGTGGGCCCCGCAGGCATAATATGATGCGTCTGTTGTTAAGGTTTGGCTGGCAGGGGGTAGAGTGAAGGACCATCCCATTTTTTGGTGACATGCCTTTGCCCACCATAGAAACTTCTGTTGCAGGCAGGAAATGAGAGGAATCATTGTTGACTGTGTGAATGTTGACGCCATAAACTTTTTAGGTACCATTGAAGTTTCCTCATATGCAGTCTTGCATATGGAATCAGTAGGATGCAGGATGCCATGAAGCCCACAGCCTGCAGAATTTGTCTTGCAGAAGATTGGGTTTTTGTTGCCATCAGTTTGAAGTAAGTAGTCAGTTGCCTTTGCTTGTCTGGCATGAGGTAAGCCATCTAGGCAGTTGTATTCAAGCTTGCACCCAGGAATGTTATCTTTTAAGAGGGTACCAGTTGTGATTTCTTTTCGTTTATTGTGTACCCCAGGCATGTTTGAAGCCTTTTCACAAAAGCCAGGTGTCGAAGAAGAGTGTCCTTGTTCTCTGCTTGATTGAGACAGTCGTCCAAGCAAGGATATATCTGTATACTTCTTTGTCTGCAAAATGCAATTACTGGCGCCAGGCACTTTGTAAAGACCCTGGGCGCAATAGAGAAGCCAAAGGGCAGTGCAGAAAATTGGTAATGCATTAAGCCAACCTTGAATCTGAGGTATCTTCTGCACAACTGTCTTATTGGGAGATGCAGGTATGCCTCTTTTAGGTCTAAAGTCACCAGCCAAGCATTCTTGCTCAGCATGGGCAGAAGCTGCTGCAAAGTCAGCATTTTGAATTTTGGAATGTCCAGGTATGTGTTCAAAATTGATAAATCCAGTATTGGCTGCCAGGTCTTGTCCTTTCTGGGTACCAAGAACAGTCTTGAGTAAAAACCCTGTCCTTTTTCCTGTTCTGGTACTGTCTGAATGGCCCCCATATCCATGAGGGACGTAACCTGTTTCTGTGCCTCTGCCCATTGATTTTTTGGCAGATCTGGCCAACCATTTGCCATTGGCAGAGTGTGGAAATGGAATCTGTATCCATGTGATACGATGTTTAGTACCCACTTGTCCTGGGTTATTAACTGCCAATTTTGGGCAAAAAGTGCTAATTTCCCCCTATGGGTGCTGCCAAAAGATAAGTGCTTGGTGTAGGCAGAAAGAAGTCATTGGGATTGCTTTCTGTAGGTTTGCGCTTTATCTCCTCCAGATTTAGAGGTGGAAGCTCCCCATTGCTTTGACCTGTATGAATCTTGCGCCTGGTATCTGGAACCCTTAGGGCATCTGGATTTGCCCCTTTGAGCTCTGTCTGACACAGGAAAGGACCAATTTTTTGTAGGCCAGTGTCTACTGAATCTTGATGGCTGCACTTTTAAGAAGTCTTTAACAGTTTGCATAGACTTAGCTTTGTCTTCCATTTTCTTTTAAAACCTCTTCTGCCTTAATACCAAACAGAGAATCATGCTGTAAAGGTACATCTAGCAATTTAGCTTTAACATGATCAGGCAAATTTTGTTCCTTTAACCAGGCATGCCTCCTAATCACAGATTCAGTAAGTGTGGCCCTGCAGGAGGCCTCTAAGGAATCAAAACCACATTGCAAAGTATGCTTTCCAACTTGTTCAGCTGCATGCAATAATTCCTGCAATTCTTTATTTTCTGCACATTCTGAAATCAACATCATTTTCTGTTTCAGCAATCCCATAACATGTTGTTGGTACTTAAGCATATGAAATTGACAGTTTAAGGCCCTGATTGCCAAGGTTACAGATGTATAAATCTTTTTTCCCCATCTGTCCAGTGCCCTTGAATCCCTGTCAGAGGGGGTTGGATTTCTTGCTGTTGAGGCCTTAACTCCCTTTGTACCCTGTGAAATAGTTTCAGGATCAGCAGCAGGGTTTCTAAGTAAAAATTTATGAGAGTCAGGGACCCTGTAATATCTCTATCAGGCTTACTGGGAGCCAGAGGTAAGGAGTCAGGGGTCAAGCTCGACTCCGAAAACACATCATTCACAATGTCTAAAACAGGGGGAATGGCTAAAGGCTTGTGCTGAGGGAGAAGGAGGAAATCCCTGAGCCTCTTTTTTGATTCTGAGAAGTCTTAACTCTCCCAGTGAAAATGCTCCCTCAAAGTATGCAAGGTTTCTCCAAATTAATAATCCTCAGGAGGAGATGCAGATGGAATAGACTCCTCAGCATCAGAATCCTCATAGGGAGGTATAGATAATTCCTGATCAGAACAGGAATCAGAAGAAATAGAAACCTGATCTGAAGATTCATAATCAGTGTCTTGCCTAGGCCTCTTATCTGCAGGGGGGTGGGTACCCCTGATCAAGGTAATAAGGTCTTCAGCCATTTTAATCATCTGTTTTTTAGGCATAGAGGCCTGTGCATGTGGCTTATGCGTCGGTTTTTTAGTTTTAGAAGATGCTTTTGTCTTTGGTTTTGCAGCTGTCGTCGGTTTGATATACAAATGTTGAGGTCTGAATACACCCTCAGAAGCCGGTGCCTGCTCAGCGGCTCCGGACCCATCCGAGGGAGATACATCCGTTGGTCCAATATCTTGAGTATCTTGCGGCATGCCGGACTCCACATGGGTGTCTCTAGAGGCCTGCGACTCAAAGGTAGAGGGGATCAGGGGCTGCGAAAGCGCCTCACTGAGTACCAGCGAACTGGCGAATGGCTTAGGAGAAGCTTCGTCAGTTTTGGATCTCGACTGCCTTTCTCTGTCCTTTTCTTTGCGTTTTTTATGTATTCCGGTAGTTGGATTACTATCCGACAACATTTCTGGGTAGTTAAATCTGTTTCCAAAATACTTTGATGCAACACTATACTGACGCTTAGTAGTGCGTTGGTTAAATCTAGCACAAAACCGACAGCCAGGCACGTTGTGATCAGGGCCTAGGCAAGGAATACAGTATAAATGGAAATCCTTATGAGGTTTTTGCTTCTCACAAGTAATACAAGTAATACAATTATTAACTTTTTCTGACATCTGTACGAACGGGGTACTTAGCTTTAGTGAAGACTTCTGAAACTCAAACTCGAATATTTCAGTAGTTGGCCGACCGGCACTTGAGAAATGCTTCTGTTTCGGGCACCGTGCGGCAAGAAAGACTAAAGAAAATGGCGTTGGCTGCATGTTTTATACCCCTGACGACCTGACGTCATGGAAGAGAAGACAGCAACTGACGCAGGACCCAAGACTTTGGAATTCAGGCCGACTGAGGGCAACCTGCCAGCAGATTACCCAAATGTAATGACTGCAACAGTGAAACACAAAGAACATCCCTTTCTACCATGTCAAATGCCGAAGGAGAGTGAACCTCCTGCAGAGCCAATAAGGAGGCCGGTCTCCCTGGGTCCGACAAGAGAATCGGAGCCAGGCCCAAAGTAGTCAAAGCTACGAGAGAGGGAACTTGGCCTGACAAAGGCAGAGCCAATGAAAAAAGTTCCACTCACCCGGATCCAATACCCAATCTCCGGTTCTAAGAGTGGCTCGGATCTGACATGCTCCAGGCAGCTGTCGGCGTCAAGGAAGCAGGTACCGTCAGCGCAGACCCCCTGACTAAAGCCATCCTCGGATCCGAATACTCCGAACCCGATGGAAGGATTGGAGAAGGAGATATTGAGTGGAAAAAAGGAAGCGAGCTCCCCCCTACTGAGGGAGAAAGGGCTGGCAAGACCTCCATCTGGATCGCAGTACGAACGAACCTCCTCATTTTATCCATATCGACCGGGTGGACCTCGACGAGGCCATGGACTCCGACCTTGTGGGTTGGGGCACCAAGACCCTAGAAGCTAGGCATGTCTCCTCTGGCTCTGGGTAAAACCTCGGAGATCGGAGCCGAGGGTAGTCAAGGATCTGTAAAGTCTTAACTGGTGAAGGGAGGTCCGGAGACCTCTTACATTTTTCCCTCGACTTCGACTCTCTCTCCTTCTCTCTGCCCCTTTTCCACTCTGCTTCCACAGGCTTTTGCACAGAAAACTGAGTCCCAGCCTGGGAGGGAGAGAGAAGCCAAGGGAAGAGAAGGAAAGGTGGCTACAGCAGCCGCTGTGACCAAAGCCGAAGACGAGACAACAGTCTCAGAAGGGGGAAGAAGGCCCTTCAGGGCCAACTTGGCCTTCCTGTCTTTAATGGCACAATGGTTAAACCCCGCGCATATAGTGCAGTTTGTGCTCAGATGAGCCACGCCCAAGCACATAATACACAGAGTGTGGCCATCCGCAGGGTATAACTTATGGCCACACTCAGTGCATCTTTTGAATATAGGCTTATCAGCCATGGTATCCGAAGAAAGAATAACTGAAAAAAGAAAAGTTATTTCTTTCTTACTGAAAGACACCCACTCACCACACACACACAAAACACACACACACAAAACACACTGAGGGGGGAGGGGAAGCAAAAACACACAAAACTACTCTAACTACACTAACAACTCTAAAAAACTAGAAACTCGACACACCAAGCGAGGGGAGGAGAAAGGGGAACCTACACTATCACTAACTAAAAATTTAGAAAGAAAAAATATATTTTAAAGTTTTTACCCACTGAAAACATGGAGCTCTAGAGATCACAATGCTTTAGCTATTCGCGGCAAACGAGATCTGGGGGTTGGAAGGTAGTGGAGGTGTATTAGGGGTAAGGGGAGGAGCTCGGAGCAGATGCGAGTAATGTTGCCGGCTCGGATCCGATAAGGATCCGGTATTGCACAGGCTGAAGACCAAATGAAGTAAACTACTTCAGATCTGTCCCTATTTCTGGGCCTTTGACACACGTTATTTATGGCTTTGTCTAGACTTCTCGTGCTAAGAGTTTGAGAGGTATGCCTAGAGATGGTCTCAGTGATGGAAAAAAGCCTCTATTTGTATATTTTCAAGCTCACCTGTCCAGTCTGATTCCTGGACTACATCAGAATAAAATCTGATACAGCATCATTGTGGAGGAATAAGGTGGAGAAGAAGGCACTGGAGACCCAGTATTGACTCCTAGCAAAGGTAAGAACATCATTTTTACGATTTCTCAGTTATCACAATGATTATTTTTTTTCTTCTATGACAATCCTTGGAGGAAGGCTATCTAGGGAAAGAGATATGACCCAATCAAGAGGTCTCTTTCCAGCCACAACAAAAAGACCATCCCAGTGCGTCTCCAGTATCTAAAATGGATGGATCCCCTACGCCTGCATCAGACAATGGATCAGCCAAAGAGGATGTGTCTGACCCCTGGTCCATAGTGGCTGCAAAGCTACACCAGCGAGAGTCAAGGAAACCAGTAAGTAGTCTGAGGAACCAGTAATGCTCACTGCAATGTCACATACTATTGCCTGAGGCATTGAATGAATCCACTCTGAAAACAAAGGCTCATGCTTTAGTTGTCTCTTCTTTTTAGGAATGATGAGAGAAGGAAGAGTAGGACCAGAGAAAGTATCCAAGCTGGAGCCAAGGAAAAAGCCTGACTGCTAGTAAACTCAACTGAAGAACGTTGGTTGGAAGCTAAGTTGTCAGTTAGCGTACACAAGCAGCATAGAAACACTCAAAATCTCCAAATTTCTAAAAATAATAAAGTACAAGAGCAGCACACAAAACATCCCATTAGAAACAGATACCTTACAAGAAGTGCATTGCTAAATAAAAAGTCTGTTAGGTAAGTTGATACAAAGTATACACAACACAAAGTTTCTGCCCCTAAAATACACTTTCTGACTCCCTAAAATATAATTAAGAGTAAAATATAACTAATAAGAGAAATAAAATTTAAAAAAATCTAACACCTAAAAAAAAAAAGCAAAAACTTAAAAGCTATGCGAAGAACAGAAATAACAGTCTTTCATAAAAAGCAGTCATTCTTAAGAAGACATACCACAGTCCAGTCAAAAAACAGATAAAAAATATAAAATAATCAATAAAAACTGTAGGTGTAGATAGGTTCTCCAAATGGGACTTATTTGTTAAAAAGGAAGCCTTAGGCTGACTGCTGTTCCTAAGAGGCCACAGAGCTGCAACTGCATGAGGCGGCAAGATAGTTCTGGAGATTTATTTTCACTCTGCTTATACAGTTCCCTCCAAAAGGTATTAGCCTACAGGCAAGCTGGGGTGAAAGTGGGGAAGGGCATGAAAGCTTCTGAAAGCTAACCAGTTGCTGTATCCTTGGTAGAATATACCCATAGGCTACTGCAGCAGTGAGAATGATTAACATCTGATGATGACTTGCTCCTACCTGGAAGTGTAAAGTTGCCTGGACTTTTTTGACAATGTTCTTCTTTCGGCTTTTCTCGGTTAGGGGTCGCCACAGCAGAACTCCGGTCCGGTAATGACTGGCAGTAGAGGTTTACGGTGCCGAGGTGCCAGCTCGATGCCCAACCTTCAACAAAGGCACGCCCATTCACACACATCTTTCGAATGCCACTTGACCACAGGGAGGACATGCAGACTCCACAGAGAAGGCGCTCCAGCCGAGAATCGAACAGGAGAACCTCTTGCTGTGAGGCGAGAATGCTACCGCTGCACCACTGTGGCATATTCCAATCACCACATCCATTCTCTGTCTGACAAATGTGACCATTCAGAAGGGGTCTTCTGAAATAAAATCATTTAAGCTGTTCATATCTAGTACCAGCCTGAGGTCCTTTGTATTTAACTAAAATCAATATATCAATCCTAAACAAGAAAAAACTCCAAAAGTTGTAAAAAATGAACCATAATTTAAAAACATCCACAGGAAGGCAGCAGGCAACAAGATGAGTATGTTCACCAACATAAAAGTTAAACCTTTACATTGGTGAACATACTTTTCTTGTTGCTTGCTGCTTCCTGTGGATGTTTTTAGTATATAATGCATCAATCCTGTCTTTTTAGGTATGACAGGCTCTCTTTGGTTGTCCCTTTTTATATGATGTTCAAAGTACATTAATGACAAAGTAGATATTAGGCAGTGGGAGAAAGTGGGTTTGGAGATGGCAGAGAACAGGAATCATAAATTCTGAATATTACTACCATCATCCACTTGTCCTGCATGATAACCATCTACAAAGTCAAAGGGAAAGATAGAGGGATAAATGACATTCTGCTTCCTACACAAAGGGACAGCTGGGTAAAGTCTCAAGGATTACGCTGCTGTCCTTCCAAAAGAGGACACTGATATCCTTATGGCTGCTTCCAACTGTTACCACTTCTTGAATGGAGACCATTCTGGAAACTGCTATGTCCACATTAGCCCTTCTCAGATATTGCACCTCTCTACTCTTGTTGGCTATTTCAAAACCAAAGATGATGTGGGTTCCATTATGCTGAAGGACACTAGGAAGTTAAACCTTCCAACAGCTGGCTCATCTCATCAGTCAGCCCTCAGTGGAAAAGCAACATGTGAAACAGGTAGTTACCACCCACTCAGTGTTTAGGAAGGATGTCTAGACCCATTTCCCAAACCTGCCAATGGCCCTACATTCTTTATCTGGGGGATGGAGAGCAGGGCTCCATGGAATGGAAACCTTTTTAAGGCCTGCTACAGCAACAATGAAATCCAGCATGGGAATCTTCCTCTAGCAGGTCCAAGTCTTTGAGAAGCTGATACACCTTGTCAGGCCATCTCAGGACAACTGCCACATCCACTGGGGGTTTCCCTAGCAATACAAATAAAATACACCATCTTGTCTACAGAGTAGGGTCAACTCAGTTAAAAGACTGTAGGGATCAGAAGGCTTCTTGCAGGGTATGCTGAGAAGAGGTCATGTAGTCTGCAGTCCATACCCTTCTTTGCCTCATTTCCAGGACTTCTCCAAACTTTAGGTAATGTAGGAGGATGGTGAAGAATTAATATCCTTCTCTTCATCAATGTTTTGGGTGGGGGAACTCAAGAAGAGAGTCCATATACTTCCTTTTGCAGCTTCGCTTCTTGCCAGACCTCAGAGGTAATGGGTCAAGTGATATTGGAGAACACTACAATAAATTCTCTAGACTTATCCTGCAAAGCTCCTTTGACACGGTGCAGAAGACAGGGAATGGCCAACAGACTAGACATTGGTATGCCTCTTGACTGATATTGAAATAGCCGTTGGTACAGGTGCAAGGGTAGCAAACAGAAAATAGTCTGTATTGTTGGTACTGATATAGATGCCCATTGTCAAGCTCTAGATCGAATGCTCTGACCCCAAGCTGACATAAAACTTAGTAGTTTTAGCCTCAGACTAAATCCCAATGGAGCAAATAATGACAGTGGGTCAAACATACTCACCAACCCTGAGCCACACATTGGGAGTGTTGATCTTGAAGGCTAGAAAGGCTCATCTTGCAAATGTCAACACAAATGTCCCACTAAACTCAGTGCTGAAGCCAACACACTAGCCCACAGAACTAAGGTTAATAAACCTCCAGACAACAGCATCCGTGTTGAATTAAGTGACACCAGTAGCATGGCTGATGATGATGGTGCAGATTCTGATGGCTACAGCTCTCCATCAAAGACCACAGTTGACGTCAGCCATTCTGTCAGTGTTGACACTGATACATGACAGGTGTGTAATTCTGGTCTTAATGGGACCACTACCTGAAAGAATGCTACTAAGGAGCTAAGATAAGGCCACACGTAAAACCTTAGTAATGAAGTCTTGAAGGAGATGAAGCAGGACAAAATTTTTGCTGTAATTTGAGGAAAACTTTCATTATCTTCTCAAAGTCCAAATGACTACCTTACACAGAGTGGCTTCAGAATAATCTGCATGATTTTGCATTTAAAGGCCTAAAAGGAAATTTCCACATCAAAAATCAAAGGCACACAATCTGTCCTAATTTAACAAACAACAGATGCCAGACAGGGAAAGAAGAGCAGAATAATCTAAAGATCTACTTTTTAAGGATCTGGAGGGGAATCTTGAGCTTTGCCCTAATCAGATTTATTCCACTTGCATTTTTTCTATTTCTGTACCTCGCTAGCTTCACCTCTGTTACTATATTTTATTATTTTTAGGTATGTTAACATGGGTTTAACCCTTGAGCTTGAAGGGGGTCAACATCAGGACTGAGGTGACCAACAGTTTGGATGAAAGGAAGGTGTCCTGAAAAAGTACAGTTGTGTACACTTACCATAAATGTAGATGATCGAGTGTATTCACTGTTGCAGTCATTACATTTGGGTGATCTGCTGGCAGGTTGCCCTTAGTCAACCTGATTAACAAAGTCTTGGGGCCTGCATCGGTTGCTGTCTCTTCTTCCATGACGTCAGGTTGTTAGGGGTATAAAACATGCAGCCAACGCCATTACATCAGTTTTTCTTGCCCCAGATGTCAGGTGCCCCCCAAATGGGGAGCAAAATCTATAAATAAATAAATATATATATATATATATATATATATATATATATATATATATATATGTAAATAAAAAACACAAAACATATACCTCCAAGCAAAAGCAAATACACCAAAAAGGCTTTTAAAGATAGTAATAGAAATGAGAGGCATAGTTAGAGAAAAACAGGGGGCTGGAAGGAGGGTAACCAGGACTGCAACAGTGAATACACTCAAACATCCACATTTATGGTAAGTGTACACAACTGTACATGTTCTTCGTGTTTCACTGTTGCAGTCATTACATTTGGGTAGAATCCCAAAGCTATGGTTGGGAGGATGGATTTATACAGCATTAGGAGCAGCTATAAGGCCCTGCAGGACAGCAGTGGCAAAGCCTGCTCTGGATTTAGAGAAGAGAGGTAAATGGTAATGTTTGGTGAATGTATGAACTGAGCTCCAGGTAGCAACTTCTAGAATGTCTCTGGTAGGAAGCCCATTGAGAAAGACTGCAGAAGTAGATGCAGCCCTGGTGGAATGAGGTCTGATCCCCTTAGGGACAGGTTTACCATGGTGCATATAGCAGAAACAAATACAATGGCTTATCCATTTGGAAAAAGTCTGCTTTGAAATAGCCTTTCCCTCTGCCCCTGCAGCAAATGCCACCAGTAATTGTTCAGATTTTTCTTAGAGATTTAGTCCTGTTTAAGTAGAATCTTAGTTGTCTGTGTACATCCAATGAATGCAGAATCTGCTTACCCTTGTTCTGTGGATTTGGGAAGAAAGTTGGCAGATGAATGGTCTGATTAAGGGCCACACTTAATATCACTTTAGGCATAAAGGATGGATTTGTCCTGAGAGCCACTCTGTCCGGGTAGAAAATAATGAAACGCTCCACTGCCATAAGAGTCTGTAGTTCTGAAATCCTTCTAGCTGAAGTGACTGCTAAAAGAAAAGCTGTTTTCCAAGAGAAATTTTAGGTCTGCAGTAGCCGCTGACTCAAAAGGAGGTAGAGTGAGTTCTTCCAACACAAAATTGAGGTCCCATGCAGGAGTTGGTGCTCTCCTGGGAGGTCTTAAATTTTTGGCCCCTCTGAGGTACTCTTTAGCAGAGGATGAGAAAAGAGGGGAGGCTCTGTTTTGTAATGAGCTGAAATGGCAGAGGCATGGATTTTTATGGAGGAAAAAGATAGGCCCTTGTAAGGCATCTCAGTTAAGTATTTCAGAATCTGAGGATCTTTTGGAAAGTTCCTGTGTTTCACATTTCCTTTCTTGGATAAAAGGAGGCTTCTTTGTTCACCAGTGGGAGTGGGGAGCTTAGAGCAGCCTATCTATCCCTGGAGGAGTGTTCCCAGCACAAGAATCTGGTAGTCTATTGGCCGTTTTGGGCCAATTTTCTAGCTCTTTCAAGTCCCCCTGTATAAAACCCGCCTTGGTGCGTTTTTTGAGCTTGTTACTACTCAGCCAAGCTCCTCGTGGTCCTGCAGAGTGGTGCTAGCAGCAGAGAGGCTAAAAGAGCGACTGCTAACCTGATAAAAGTGTTTTATTCCTGCTACTACCTGGGCGACTGTCCGATCTAGCTAAATAGTAAGTATTTCTGCTTCTTTAACTGTTTTAAACTGTTTAAAGTTGTTTTTGCACCTGCACTTTTAAAGTCTGTCCTGTTTGTTGCATTTACCTGTTGAGGCTACACACTCAAGTGCGCTAGCCTGTGTTACATATTTATTGCATTTTCCTGCTGTTTATTTGCAAAAAAAGAAAAAACAAAAAAAATTATCCTTGTTTCCTGTCTTTCCTGACCTAGAGTAGTCCAAATACAGGCTTTGCTGTATTCTGGACTTTTGGAAAGTTCCTGTGTTGCCCATTTCCTTTCTTGGATAAAAGGAGGCTTCTTTGTTCACCAGTGGGAGTGGGGAGCTTAGAGCAGCCTATCTACCCCTGGAGGAGTGTTCCCAGCACAAGAATCTAGTAGTCTATTGGCCGTTTTGGGCCAATTTCTAGCTCTTTCAAGTCCCCCTGTATAAAACCTGCTTTGGCGCGGTTTTTGCGCTTGTTACTACTCAGCCAAGCTCCTTGTGGTCCTGCAGAGTGGTGCTAGCAGCAGAGAAGCTAAAAGAGCGACTGCTTACCTGATAAAAGTGTTTTTTTCCTGCTATTACCTGGGCGACTGTCCGATCTAGCTAAATAGCAAGCATCTCTGCTTCTTTAACTGTTTTAAACTGTTTAAAGTTGTTTTTGCACCTGCACTTTTAAAGTTTGTCCTGCTTGTTGCATTTACCTGTTGAGGCTACACACTCAAGTGCGCTAGCCTGTGTTACATATTTATTGTATTTTCCTGCTGTTTACTTGCAAAAAAAGAAAGAAACAAAAAAAAAACTATCCTTGTTTCCCGCCTTTCCTGACCTAGAGTAGTCCAAATACAGGCTTTGCTGTATTCTGGACTTTTGGAAAGTTCCTGTGTTGCCCATTTCCTTTCTTGGATAAAAGGAGGCTTCTTTGTTCACCAGTGGGAGTGGGGAGCTTAGAGCAGCCTATCTATCCCTGGAGGAGTGTTCCCAGCACAAGAATCTGGTAGTCTATTGGCCGTTTTGAGCCAATTTCTAGCTCTTTCAAGTCCCCCTGTATAAAACCCGCTTTAGCGCGACTTTGCGTGATTTTGCGCATAGCGCAGCATCGGGCAGCGCCGCTTAATTGGGTTTAAACCATTCTTGGCTCCACAAAGTCTGCTCTTCATTTTTTCCCTTAGAACTGCTCTAGTTCTCATAATAAACACCCTATTCCTACTCTAAAGCCTAGCACTTGCTCACTAAATCAATTATATAAGTCAACACTAAAAAATTAAAAGCACTACACCCTTACAAACTCCCCTTGAGTACCTTACTCCCCATTGGCCCTTTTTTCAATTTTAAAGGAGTTCCCTGTACTATTCTAGCATGTCCAAAGGTCAGTTGGCAGTCTCCTCTCCGGTCCAGCTGGTGAATCTGGGAATCTTGAGGCAATGTTACAACTGCCTCATGTACACAGACAACCCTCTCCTCCTCCCAACAAGTTCCAACACATGTGAGAAATGCAACCATATAGCCAAACTGGAGGCTAAGCTCTCTCAACTCACTATTGGCGTAACCAGTCAGGAGGAGAAGGTATCCACACTCACTACAATTCCAGTCTCACATAGACCTACCACGACAGCAAACCAAACACATAAACACACAAAAACATACTCGGAGGCTCTAAATAAAAATCTGCCTAAGCAGCAGAGACCTCCAAAGCAGACACCCAAGCAACCGCTACCCCAAAACAAAACACGTGCAACACACAGTTCACAAAGCCAGTGTGCCGAACAGTCACAGCCCTTAAGGCTAAACAACACACCTGATACACTTGTAATATGTGATTCTATCATCAGGCACACTGACGTCCCGCTCACCAGGCTGAACAAGGAGAAGATCACGGTGAGCTGCCTGTCGGGCGCTAGGATCCGCCACATAACACAAGCACTCAGGTCACTCCAAGGCAAGTACAAATATGACTCAGTCATTGTCCATGCTGGTGTGAATGACCTGAGACGTGCCTCCCTGGACTACATGAAAAGAGACATAGAGGAGCTCTCTGAGCATGTAGCCCAAGCCGGTATGACCCTGACCTTGAGTAGCATCTTACCCTCACCAAGAATGATGCCACAATATGAAGACAAGATGATCAATTTCAACAATTGGCTTAAGTATTGGTGTCATTCAAAGGGGATCCAATGCCTGTCAGCCTGGGATGACATGCTCGACAAGCCACGCTGCTTCACTAGGGATGGCTTGCACCTGTCACCCCTGGGCTTTCGGATATTGGCAAAGGCTCTTGCCACCCCCATAGTGCCTTTTTTAGGCAAGGCTCAAAAGACAAACCCACCTCCATAGGTATCACAAGGGATAAGAAACTAAGAGTAATGCTACTCAACGCCAGAATTCTAAACCTCAAGATGCACGCACTCGAAACTCTCCTTAGCATGGAGAACATCGATATCTGTGCAGTAACAGAAACCTGGTTCAAGGCTCCCGAGAGCACCCCAGCTCTACCCGGTTATACCTCATACCATGCTTTTCGGCCTCAAAACTCAGACCGAACCACAAAAGGAGGGGGAGTATCAATATTCATCAGATACCCACACCTCCAGGTTGGTGGCACAGCATGAAGCATCGGAGACTATCCATGTGCAACTAACAGTGGGTAAAACTGCCTTCCAGTTTATAGCCTGCTACAGACCACCCTCCCAAACCCAGGAACCTCACTCGGCCTTCCTGAGAACACTGGAAAATATGAAGGTCTCTCCAAACATCATTATATTGGGCGACTTCAACTACCCAAACATAGACTGGGAGTATTACTCTAGCTCCAACACCATAGCCCAAAGGTTCCTAGAATTTATAAACTCAAATGCTATGGAACAACTTGTGACCACTCCCACAAGAGGGGAAAACATACTGGATCTGATCATCACCAACATGGGGACTCTATGCTCCAGACCAGAAGTGTATCCCTCACTGGTAAGATCAGACCATAAATTAATCTCACTGGATATCCACATCCTGACCCCACCCCCTGCCCAGAAAACCAGAGTGAAAAACTTCTTTAAAGCAAACTTCACACTACTCAAAACCGAGGTGGAATCCTTCAAAGCCCCCAGGCCTGTGGAAAATACGGCCCAGACCGCAGAATCCTTTATAAATGCATTCTATGAACACCTTCAGGAATGGATGGATCATGCAATCCCAAATAAAACTAAGACCCAATCCCCCAAAGGCAGGCGTCCTGTCTGGTGGACCCCAGCCATAAACAAACTATACAGTAGAAGAAGGAAGTTACTACATGATAGAGCAAAATCCCAAAATGGGAAGGCATCTCTGATCAGTATTAGCAAAAAACTACGGGCACTCATAAAATCATCTAAGGCCATCTTCGAGAGAAAAATTGCACAGGACACTAAAGATAATCACAAAGCTTTCTTTAGTTATGTTAGGAACCTGGGTGGGAATTCCCAGATATGCTCAGAATTAGTCCAAAATGACTTTAAATACACTGAACCCACAGACATTGCCAACATCCTGGCCGACAGGTTCAGTGCAAACTCCCCCCCCCCCCCACCACCACCAAAAGAGCAAATATCTATTCCAGCAGAGTGCTGCCCCCCTGACATTTCAGATGCTCAGGTAAGAATCTCTATCAGAAGGGGTAGGATTTTTAGCAGTAGAAGCCTTAACACCCTTGGGACCCCGAGAAATGGTTTCAAGGTCAGCAGTAGGGTTTTTAAAAAGGAATTTGTGGGAATCAGGAACCCTGTAGTATCTGTCTGGCTTACAAGGAGCCAAAGGCAGGGAACCAGGAGTCATACTGGATTCTGAGAAAACATCATCAACAATGTCTAGAGCAGGAGGTATAGCCAAAGGCCTATGCTGAGGAAGAAGAAGAAAATCCCTAAGTCTCTTTTTAGATGCTGAGAAATCCTGACTCTCCCAGTGAAAGTGTTCCCTTAAGGTATGCAAGGTTTCACCAAAAGAAAAATCCTCAGGAGGAGAAGCAGAAGGGATGGAGTCTTCTGCATCAGAGTCCTCATAAGTGGGAATGGATAATTCCTGATCAGAAGGGGAATCAGAAGAAATAGAAACCTGATCTGAAGATTCATAGTCAGTGCCTTGCCTAAGCCTCTTAGCAGGAGGGGGATGGGTACCCCTGATCAAGGTAATTAAATCCTCAGCCATTCTGATCGTTTGATTTTAGGCATTGGGGCCTGAACACGTGGGCCAAGTGTCTTTTTTTAGACACAGAAGTAGTTTTTGGCCTTAGTTCTGAAGATGGTGTCGGTTTAATATACAAATCTTTAGGCTTGAATACACCCTCAGAAGCCGGTGCCTGCTCAGCGGCTCCGGACCTATCTAAGGTAGAGACATCCGCGGGTTCAATACTTAAGGTATCTTGCGGCATAATGGACTCCGAATGGGTCTCAGTAAGGCCTGCGAATCAAAAGTAGCGGGTATCAGGGGCTGCGAAAGCGCCTCACTGAGTACCGGCGACTGGCTTATAAGAAGCTTCGTCGTCGGTTTTGGACCACGACGGTCTGTCTCTGTCTTTTTCTTTGCATTTTTTAGGTATTCCGGTAGTCGGATTGCTAACCGACGACATTTCTGGATAGTTAAATCTTGAACCAAAATATTTAGAAGCAAAGATATACCAACGTTTAATAGTGCGTTGATTAAATTTAGCACAAAACCGACAGCAACGCACGTTGTGTTCAGGGCCTAGGCAAGGAATACAGTACAAATGAAAATCCTTATGAGGTATTTGCTTCCCACAAGTAATACAATTATTAACTTTTACTGACATCAGTAAGGAGCAAGAAAAAGTTTCCCCAATGGGGTACTTAGCTTTTAGTTGAAGACTTCGGTTCTGAAACTCGAAAACGAAAATTTCAGGAGTCGGCCGACCGGCACTTGTGAACTGCTTCTGCTTTGGGCACCGCGCGGCAAGAAAGACTGATGTAATGGCGTCGGCTGCATGTTTTATACCCCTGACGACCTGACATCATGGAAGAAGAGACAGCAAACGATGCAGGGCCAAGACTTTGTTAATCAGGCCGAGTGCAACCTGCCAGCAGATTACCCAAATGTAATGACTGTAACAGTGAAACACGAAGAACATCTTTGGAAGCAAGCTGGCTGTTGTACCCTTACCAGGATATAACCCATATAGCTTAGTTTACTGCAGCAGTAACTCATATGAAGAAAATCACTAGAGCTACGAAGAAAAAGGGCGAGGCAATACAAACACCAAGGTTTAAAGAAAGTCAAGAATTTCAGCGCAGAAAGTAATTAAGTAAAAAATTAGTTTTATCTGTCCTGGATTTTAATCATTCAGTAGTACTATTAGAGAGAAGCATTATGAGAAATAAACGGCGTCAACATCTGAAAAAAAAAAATTCCTCCAAATAAGCAAGCTTCAGCAACAACATAGCTTTGGGCTGTACATGCAGTCAGACAGATTCTAAAAGGAACCTTTATGGAATAGCATTACAGGTGAAAGAGGAGGAGCTTGCAAGCCTGAGAACATATCACAGGTAGAGGTAAATATTTTTTGGCTTTAGTCCAGCAATCTGACAAGGATGGCCCTTTTTTTCTCAGACATGCCTACCATAATACAAGCTCCACAACATATTAATGTGAAAAACATTTTTTACAACAAGGGTGACAAATGTGCACAAATATTTTACAGAATCTGCTAAATAGGTAAGATGAGTGAATGATTCAAGGATAAGTAGGACATGTACATAGCATCTAACAATAGTGTTCCGCAGTTATTTCAAAATATGGGCAAAATAGAAGGCAGCATTTACAGTTTTCCATGTTCTGAAAATCTGCTCCTAATTCAGTGACAGCAAAAGAGGCTGTTGCACATGATTATAACATCACCATCTGCAAAAACGATCAGGACAGTAACAAGCATGATGTTAAATGAAAAAGGAAACATCTGTTAGTCACTGGGACAATCTGCTTTACAGAAAGTTGTAAAAGTAACTCCAAATCAAACTACTAATGAAAGTTTCGGAATGGAGACTGGTTTGTTACTAAAATAGTAAATGCTGCCAGTGACTACACTGAATAATGCCAATCATGTCCACACAATAAAATGATATGCTTGAGACAAAAACTTGCTTTTAAAGACTGGCATAAAAAAGACTAAGTAAGCAGAGACTGACATATTTCTGGGAAAAGGGGGACACAACACACTCACTAATCCTGCAGTGCTCTTTCAGGAACAGAAGGTAAAAACAGTAATGAAACAGATCCATTTCCAATCACTTGCATAATGGCTTTTTGCATTTAGTACAACTGGTGATGAATGGGTGAAAACTAAATAGTCTGCCACTGCTGGCACCTTGTCTGAGAAGTACTCCCTTCTGGAGACAAAGACAAAATCAGCCAAGCAACACGTTGCTCAAAAATCTGGTAGTGGTGAGTTCTCAAAAAGGGCAAATGCAAAACACTACTGAGCAGAACCCAGTGGGAACTAAGTAGCAGGTATTCCTAGTTGTGACAAAGCAACATCAGTAAGAAAGTCTGATTCACTTACATGCCAAGGAGTGTAAAACAGAAAATATAAAACAAAGCAATCCATAAATGAAATAAATGTGTGGGATGTTTGCTCTGTGTTGTAGAGGAATGAAGCCTCGACTATGACTAGGAAGCCCAAGTTTGACCAACAGCTAGGGTGCTCAGATGCTGGGAGACAAACGAGACTGGGGGTAGCAGAAAGTGGGAGTGTATTAGCCCATGCTTGCTCATCCATTTTGGAGGAAGAAGGTGGGTAGCCTGTCAAGGAAAATTAGGATAGACTGGCTAACACAGGAACCAAGGACATGGTTTGCAAGTCCTTACCAAGCACATTGAAGGCTTTCTAGTCAAAGCTGGCACATGTATAAAAACATACACACCAATGAGCCAGCACTGCGAGAATGTTTGGCACTAAAAAGTAAGATGAATGTGGCACACTAAGAAAATCTTTGATAGCAGCCAGTGCTGGAAGCACAGCAGGATAAAGCCCTGACTACAGTCCAGATGACCTGAGATTGAGTAGTGCAATGGGTATCTGATGGTGCAAGCTGGGAGGGCAGCTATGCAAAACCTAGTACGGAAGGACATCAGTTCCCAGACTTACACCACTGCTCTAATAATAGGGACTCTACTGGAGAGAAGAGGCCTCCCAATATACAGGGAGACAGTTCCAGGAAGATGCGAGAATGTATGCCAAAGCTGGTGATCATAACTGTTGTCAGTATATGTGGGGGAGCAAAAATGCATGGACATAGGGACAAAGACAGCCCTTACAATGATGTAAGCAGTTGCATCACTTTGAGAGGCAGGATCAGTTAGACCATAAAATAAAAAAGTGTTGTCATTGCCAGGATACTGGCAAGAGCACAAATCATACTCATGAATGCCTGCATGATGGTCTTTCATAGACAGTACATTGTCTGATCGACAGGAGAGCTGATGGTCATCAGGCATGGGAACAAAATCATACAAAACCTGTGATGGCTACTTGGCTGACAGTCTCTCCTAATCAACTCTTGCCCATAGGAAATGATACAGCCAGTCAAGTTATATAAGGAATAATGGTTGACAGCAAGTGGGAGAAAAGCAAAAACAAAAAAAAAACCTCCATAATGCATTAATGGATGGGAATCAATGTAAAAAGACAGTCTTTTGTATACTGATGCTGCACATGATTTTTGTTTTGTTATAAATGCAAAAACAAACAAACAACAGACTATATTTGACTCACAAATTTTGCATAATTTTCTTTCAAAGTATTCTACAAATGCTTGTTTTAATAAAGAACATACCTAATGCCGATGCTGGAGTAGCTACCGTTGATGTTGCCACTGCTGTCGTTGTCACCGGGACAGTAGAAGCTGCTACTGATGATACAGCTGGTAAAGGGGTGAACAGGAACCTCTGAATTGTGCCATTTGGCATAGCAGCCTGCATCAGCTGTTGTCCTGGACCCGGGATTACAGTCACTCCCTGAGGAATCAGCTGCAACTGGCCTGTTGTTTGGCCTTGCCCTTGGATAACCACAGTTAAACCCTGAGTGCCACCCTGGCAAAGAAGAAAACATCTTTCACCCATACTTGAATTACAACATTCACTGCCCTCGAAACTGCAACTTTGATCTGCCTTTCAAAACGTAATGGAAAATTAATTTAACAGTCAGTTACAAAAATGACTACGGTGAGTGGGGTTCTACACACATTATCTTAATTTGTCAGATTAATTATTTTATAGCAGAATAATAAAGCACAAAATGGTACAAAGTTGATACAAAATGCTCCATTACTTTTACCACTTGCGTCCCCTAAAGATAATTCAATAAAGAGATATGTATTTATATTGGTTTACTGTGGTACTACCATAAATATCAACCTCTTAACGCAAGAAATCTTGCCTGCTGTAATGGGGGGACAAAGGCCTAAAAATAGACACATTTTAAATATTGCTCTTATAAACTTAGAATGTTGGTAGAATAACAGGATTTCTGTTAGCATGCATTTTCTGAAGGATGTGAAGTCTGAAACTCAAATACTTGCCATTATTTAGTAACTTTAATCCTTAGATCATCCCAGAGATTTGTCAAAAACACAATTTTTATGAGGAACAGATCAAAAATATGAGGCAAAAATCTGGACATTCTGTGAAAAATCTGTATAGTTGAGAGGTACGGATACTACACTGATCAATACTGACCAATCTGAGGCTCAGCTTGGGTGAAATACAAAAGACTTCACAAAGCAAAGTAAGGAATAACAGAGCAGCTCAGACATTAGTTACACAGGAAAAAAAGGTACATGTACATTACAGTAAACAAGCAGAATGTAAAGTACATTTACATTAGTTTCTAAAGTGGGTCAATCTTCAGTGATTCTGTCAGAGGAGAAGAGAACTAGGAAGGAGACGGGGATAGTGTGTTATTGTTGAAGCAGGAACACTTGGCTTGCTTTGATGAAGAGCTGGTTTTTGAATTGCTTTCTGAATTAAATGTTTATTTCCTTTAAGTCAATGGGAAGAGCTTGTCATAAAGTATATGTCAGAAAGGAGAAAGCATATTGCAGTCCTGTGGAATTTGGTTGTAAAGGTAATGAAAGTTAGTGTGGCTTATGAGTAGTGCCTCAAGTTGTATTGGTGGATTTCTAAAGATATATATATATATATATATATATATATATATATATATATATATTTTTTTGTTATTCCTTTCATGGCAAGAGCCTTCCTTCCTCCGTTAAGGCTCATTCTAATAGAGCTGTGGTTTATTCTGGGTTTTTTTCAAGGGTTTGGATACTAACTCTATTATGTTGCATGTTGCTGGCATCCCCTAAGAATGTTGTCTATGACTATCTTCTTCATCTTCCTGTCTTTGCCTTGCAACCTGACAAGAGTCTCCTTGTGCCATCAAATGAGTTACTTTCCAGAAGTTTGCAAAGTGTCTCTGATGCCTTATTGTTAACTACTACAACTGCTCTCTTAGTTTGTTAGCCAACCAGTGTTCATTCTTAGCCTGGTCCATCTTTTCTATCTCCCACAATCATAACAACAATAATACATTATTAACCTTTTTGATGAAAACTCACTCGACAAAGAGTCCATTCAATCTATTTAGGAACCAAAACACATTTTTGAACACTGTTGTTCAACAGCCACACTAGCATACACATATATACATCCACAAAACCTGATGTTTGCACTTCACAGATGGCAAGTTGTAGCTGTGACTAAATTGTGGACTTAGCAATAAAATAATTTTACTATCAATTAATTTAACATTTAATCATTCAGTCTTTGGCACCTGTTTGGAGACAGCAATATGTTTAGTTCGTGAAGTGGTTTGTTTCTGCCATACACTTACAATGCTGGTTGTTTATACTTTGAACAGGGAAATTTAAACCATCTTTATGATGTTGAACATCTTAGCAACCCGGTACAGTCCCCCTGGTATGGTACAGTCCCTCTCACTTAACATAAGCGTGCACAAACACCCTCAAGTAAATAAAGCAGAAGTTATGGACTTATCATAACACTGGATCCTTTTCAATGGATTCTCTGAAATATGACTAACGGGACATGAGCCGCTTGTTGGATCTGACCTGGCCTTCTGCTAGTGCTTCTTGTCTTGACCTTCTTCAGAAAAAAACTCGGCTACGATTGCCTGTGCTCTGAGTGCCCTCAGATCAAGTTTGCTGGCTAAAGTTAATAGGACCACAAAAAAATGCATCCCTTACAGGAAAATGTATCCTTCTGCTGTAACTAGGAAGTGTCAGAAGTGCTTCAAGTCGGTCACCAGGTCCTTAGGAAAAAAAGTGACAAATTAAAAGGGGGGGGGGGGGAGGACAGAGGAGAGGTCATAACTGATAAACAAGAATGAAAAAGATCCAGTGGTATGGTATGTACTGAGCAGCCAAGTGCTCCGGATTGCGCGGAATGCTCTGTATCTGCGACTGAATTAGCCCACTGTTCCGCCGTTCCCCACTGTACAGTGAATGCTCCGCTCTGTGCAAAATTTTTGACTGGACCTTATGTCGCAATTATAGCCAATCGGCACTATAACAGCCAGTCAAGTAACTGCTCCAAAGGTAAAGGAAGCCAACCAGGAGAAACAAAATGCGGCAAATCACGTACTGCTACTAGCTTTTTTGCACCATGCAGAAAGCTAATACACTAACAGGTTTCGCATCACTGTGCATTTTATGAAGCATAAGAAGCAGGGAACACCTACGTGTGGCATTATTCACAGACTGAAATCTTCTTTGTTTTACCAGAAAATCACAAGTTGTAAGAGGGTAGGGGCAGCAGTGTCAGGCAAAATCAGGTATTTTCTGCAAATGTTGATGTTGGAGGTTGCATTAGAGGAGTGTAGGGTAAATGTATTGAACTGTTTTCAATGCTGCAGATTTTAAAACCAGAAAGTTTTGTAAAAATGAATGTTTTTTTTTTCATATATAAATCTTCTTTATTGGTCTTGAGCAAAAGTATGCATTCCTGTGACCCAATCTGCTTAACTGGTCTTGTGCTTCTTTACCTTCCAGATAGTCCTGTTGAGTGGGTGATAGCCCTTAATAGACTACTCAAATAACAACAAATAATTATTTTGAACTGCTAAAAAATAGCTAAACTTCAATTTAGAACTAAAGTAGAAATTCACCTACAAGATAGCCCATTCATGCATAAAGCTCTGAAAAGCAGATCAGTAGACATCTTATATTTGCAGCACCAATCACAAAGAAAAAGGAACAGGTAATTTGAGCTTTGTGTTCCCTAACGTACAGTTCCATATTTTTTTTCTTTTGGCTCCAGTACTCCTTCAACCATTAAGCTCTCCCCTACCACCCTACTATTTTACAGGGAGGGCAAGTCCCATTTACCCCCAAAGCTCCTTACTTATATATACCAACTCACCTGTCACACAAACATGTTGAAAAGGAACACAGCAAGGGTGGACTTCCTGTGACAAATACCAGTTGGTTAGTTGCAGCTTATCCAGTTATGATCAATGTGTTGCAATCTTGCCAACTGTATACCTGACTACTAGTAAAATAACCATGACATCCCCAAAGTATACACCCTTTCTCTCCAGTACTGACCATTGTCTGTGTGTGTGGGGATTTGCTTATGCATTTGAATTTCAGACCAATAATTCGCATTCTCTTATTCTGTCAATACTCAAACTAATGGTAGGAATATTTTTAAATTTTCCTGACTAATTCTTTATTTGTCCCTGATTCTTCTCTGATTTATCTTTGACTGGTTGAGTTAATGGATTTAGTTGGAAGAAAATGTGGAGGGGTTGGAAAACCAGGTGCTGAAGATTACTTTTTACATAGTTGCACTTGAATACTGTTATCTAGCTATTTGCTACGAAGTATATTACATTTTATCAACAGTTTCTGCTGACTTTGTATCGTAGCTATGGTCTGGGCATGAGTAAGAGGTTTGGCAATTCAAGATTGTGCTAATTTTATGAAGTTAAAGTACAACTTGTTAAATGCTGCCCCTGAAATGGTGGTTAGCTTTAAAGTCTGAGATTGTTTGTTTCTTTGACAATAAGCTTTTTAAAATAGAATACAGGGCACTACTCAGCCACAGGATACAGTTGTGAATGGGGGCATTGTCATTAAATCTTTGTGGAGAGAGATATGGGATGGAATTGAGTTTGCCAGAGTAGTAATAGTTTCTAATAGAAAGTTTCTGCAGGAAGATGTAAATGTAGCTTTTTTGGGGGGCTCAGTGGCTGGGTTAAAGGTCATGTGCTTTTGTGTCTGTGATCTGTCCAGTTAGCAGTTTTACTGTTTTATAGAAGTGTTTAGGAGAAGATGACTGCCTATTTTCTTTTATGTAGATGAGCTTAGCAAAATTAAATGTTTTGTTTTTTCCTGAGACCGAGAAATACTAGATGCAAGGTTTCATTGCATTTTTTTCCATTGTTGCCATGCCCTGTCTTTGTTCCATAAATGTTAGTCTCATTTGTCGCTCTGCTGAGTCTGTCTGCTATCACGTTGGATTTCCCAAAGATGTGCATTGCTGTCAGAAAGTGTTGGGAGGAGGTCGCCCACTGCCATTGTCTCAGGGCCTCCCGACAAAGGGGGTAAGACCTGGTTCCTCCTTGTTTGTTTATGTACCACATATACAGAGTGTACATGACTTTTATTTGCATGGAATTCTGGAAAGTACAGAGGGCTGTCAGCACAAAATAGTAGAAAGACGACAGCATTTTAAAGGTGGCATTCTCATTCCTATATATTTTGGTTGAACGGCCATGGCACGCTTTTCACGCAGTGCGAAAATAGGGTGTTCCACATTTTGACTATTTGTCACACATTGCAATGGTCTGTGTTCCACATTGACCTCTTAGCAAGTTGAGACCTATGGGCAGGTATATAACTTCCACATCCTATTTCATCCAGTTCCTCCAATCAAACAAATGGGACATAATCCCAAGCTAACTGAATTCCCAGATGGCATCATGACAGGATACCTCTGAGAACTGCATCTCCAAAGGAGGCTCTAAAGCTAGAAATTATGTCCACCTTGAAATGCTTGACAAAGGTATGCAACATAGACCATGTTGCTGCAGTACAACTTTCATCTACACTACAGTTCTTGAAAAAGCTGTACAGACTGAGATAGATCTTGTGGAATGAACATTTGGTTAAGCTGGCAATGATTTTTTTTTTCTTGAATAGCACTGCCAAGGAAATGCAAATCTGACACCTACGAAAGACATCTTACTTTGAGAACCAAAGGACTATTTGAAATTACAACAACCAAAGATCGTGGAAGGAACATTTGTGCCAAAATATGCAAAATTCAAATTTATTAAAGATTAAGCGACTTCATCAGAATCAAACAACACAGGGCTATCACCACATTTTAAATGCCCCTCTAACGCAATCAACCAAACCAATCAAAGATCATTACAGAATACATTGTAACACAGTATTAAAATAAACTTTACATGTAGCAGCTACATACACATTTTCATTGCATCCTAAAAACTATTCTATATATAATATAGTTTACCCATCAAACTGAATATGAATTTAGTCTTAAAATACTTTCTATAGAGCTATGGTCATTCAGACTGGGAGATACAGTGGCATTAAGCCTAATTTGCCACATTACCTTACACTGTTCACTGAAATAGCCCCATGGATCTCCCCTTGGATTTTTCACCAGTGTCTAAAGCAAAAAAAGAAAATTAGAAGTTATGTACTCACCATAACGTTCCATCTGAGTAGGTGACTTCATTCGGATGCAACCTGTGGGTATCGGATCCGATCTCGGATCCGAGCCGGCAATTCAAAAGCTTAGGCTCCGAGCTCCTAGCTCCTCCCTCTTACCCATAACCCCTTGCCAAGCCCTGACTGACCTCAGATTGAGTTTGCCTCAAATACTGACCACAGTATACTAAAAACAGCATAAATACTCGCTCTATAAAGGTCAGGGGATGGAGAGGATGCATCCGAATGAAGTCAGCTACTCAGATGGAACGTTATGGTGAGTACATAACTTCTAAATCTGAAGTAGGCAGACTTCATTCGTCTGCAACCTGTGGGACAGAGTCCCTAGCTACCTGAATCTTAGGCGGCCGTCATGGAAGGATGTTCCGGAGCACCGCTGAGCCAAAGGATGCTCTTCCTCTAGAAACAACATCCACCTTATAATGAGAAATAAAAGTATGAGGCGAGGCCCAAGTAGCTGCCGCGCAGATATCATCCAACGAAACACGGGACTTAAAGGCGGCTGACGTAGAAACTGCCCTAGTAGAATGAGCCGTAACCCTCTGAGGAGCAGGTCTGCCTGCAGTGTCATATGCCTGCAATATGCAATTAGCAATCCATTTAGATAGAGAGACTTTAGACACTGCTTTACCCAGAGCAAATTTAGCAAAGGAGACGAACAGCTGATCTGATTTCCTGTGGCCAGCTGACGTGATAATATAAAAACGTAATTGTCTATGAACATCCAATGAATGCAATTTGTATTCCCCTTTGTTTGAATATTTGGGAAAAAAGACAGGCAAATTGATTGACTGGTTAATATTGGATTCAGAAGAGACCTTCGGAAGAAAAGATGGATTGGTCCTGAGGCACACCCTATCAGGAAAGAAAGAAAGGTAAGGCGGTTTGACACAAAGAGCCTGAAGCTCAGACACCCTTCTGGCTGAAGTGATAGCTACCAGAAAGGCAGTCTTCCAGGAAAGGAATTTTAAATCAGCAGAAGCTGCAGGCTCAAGGAGGAGCAGTAAGGGCCTGCAGGACTAAGGACAAGTCCCATGCGTACAACCTCCTTGACTGGAGGTCTTAATAAAAAAACTCCTTTGAGAAAGGTTTTGCATAATTTCGCTGTCATAAGGGGAGCTGTGTCCTGTCCGATGTGATAATGCGAGATAGCCGCCAATTGTACCTTAATCGTGGAAGAACTGGCCCCTTGATGAAAGAGGTCTGTTAGAAAATCTAGCACCGCAGAGATAGGTGCTGAAAAAGGATCCACAGTTCTCTGTCCTGCCCATATAGAGAACCTCTTCCATTTGCTCCGATAAACCTGTCTGGTGGAAGGTTTATGAGCAGCCACCAAAATGGCTTTGACCGTGAAGAGATACCGAGTCCTAATTAAGGTTGGAACTGGAGCAGCCAAGCTGTCAACTTCAGGGTTCGCAGATTGGGAACTGGCATTCCCAGAGGGTGAGAGATGAGATCCGAATTGGATCCAGAATCCATGGTGGATTGATTTTGTGAGACCATAGGAACCAAGGTTGTCGAGGCCAGAATGGGGCAATGAGAATCATTCTGCTCCCCAAACTGTTGGCTTTCTGCAGAAACCTCTGCATCAGAGGAAGTGGAGGGTAGGCATAAAGGAGACCGGGAGGCCAAGCATGCACCAGAGCATCCTCGGGAACTCCCTGGTGGGGAAGTAGAGCGAAGAAATTGTCGATTTGGCGTTTGAGGGAGAAGCAAAAGATCGCAACAGGGTTGCCCCAACGGCAAAAATCTTCTTCGCTACTTGAAGATTGAGGGACCACTCGTGTGGAGAAAGGATGGTGCGACTGAGCTTGTCCGCAAGGATGTTGGACTTTCCCGGAATGTGCGTTGCTATCAGAAAGCGTTTGGTGGAAATTGCCCATTCCCAGACTCTCATGGCCTCTCGACAAAGGGATAAGACCTGGTTCCTCCTGCTTGTTGATATACCAGACTACGGACATGTTGTCTGTCTGAATCGCAATAGTCCCTGTAGGAAGAACGTGGTGAAGTGCTTGCAACGCTAGGAGCACCGCCCTCATTTCCAGGACATTTATATGCAATGCTCTGTGGGATTCCACGTGCCTTGGACAATCTTTCCCGCAGAATGCCCCACCCGAGGCAAGAAGCGTCCGTGGTCACTGTGGCTCGGGAAATGCAGCGCAAAAGGGTCTTCCTGCTAGGGGCTCCGGAGAAAGAAGCCACCACAGAAGGGAGTCCCTGCACGCTCTGCTGACCCAGAGACGAACAAAGAGGAGACCACTGAACTTGAAGGGTCCATTGAAGAACCCGCATCGTGGCGGGCATGATTAGAAGCGGGATAGCTGCCGCCATAGAACCTAGGGCCTCAGGACCCGAAGCTGCAGTTGGTGAAGGTTGAAGGATTGCTGTCACATGACACCTCAGGCTGACGATACGGTCTGGGGTGAGGAAGGCTCGCATTGATCTGGTGTCTAGTCTTCCTCCTATGAAATCTATAATTTGAGTTGGATTCAGAAAAGATTTCTCCCAGTTGATCGTGATGCCCAGCCTTGGTGCTAGTTGAAGGAAGTAATCCCTGGCTGAGCACAGAAGATGCCTTGATGATGCCGTCAGGAGCCAGTCGTCCAGAAAGACCTGTAATCCCTGGAGCCTCAGGTGGGCCGCTACCACCGCTAACACCTTGGTAAACACCCTGGGGCTGAGGTGAGACCAAAGGGAGGACCCTGAACTGATAATGACTGGCTCCCAGCCGAAGCGAAGAAACCTCCTGGATCGTCTGTCCATCCGTATGTGGTAGTACGCATCCTTGAGGTCTATGGAACACATCCAGTCGTTCTCCCTCAAAGGGGAGTATAGATTGCAGGGTGACCATCCGGAACTTTGTTTGGTTACTGACAGGTTCAACAGGGAAAGGTCTAAAATTGGTCTTAAGTCCCCGTCTTCTTTGGCACCAAAAGAACCTGGAGTAAAACCCTAATCCGGCTTGGTCTGGGGACGCTGGATGGCTCTTTTCTAGCAGCTGCTCGAGGTGGAACATCTGGGAGGCGAATCTTGATTAATATCCTCTGGATATGAGTCAAGCACCCAACTGTCTGTTGTTATGGACTCCCAAGAAGTCAGGTGCATCGAACCGCCCGACTGCCTCCAGAGACGGACAGCCGGGCAACCCTTCAGGGCTGCTGCGTGGGTCTCTCAGAGAAGGGTTCTCTGGACCCAAATTGCCAGGAGCCCCTGCCTCTGGCACGACGACCTCCCCATCCTCCTCTGCCAAGGACTGGTTATCCGGAGCAGGTTGGGACTGCTGCGACTTTGAACCACATCTTCTTCTGTCCCTTTTGGTTCTTAGAGAAGGACCTCTGGGGAGCTGAGAAGGACTCGGCAGACAGCGTCTTCCGTCCTTTTCGCTCTGGACTAATGTGTCGCGAACAGTCTTGCCAAACAAGGCAGAACCATCGAAGGGGCATTGAAGGGCTCAGCAAAATCACAATGGCGGAGCCAGGCCTGTCGCCTCATGACAAGGCGGCTCCCTCAGTAGCATGAGACAGCAGCCGTGAGATGTATTGGATACAGATCTGAGAGTGGCCATCCGGGTGGAGTAAACCTGTTTATCCTCACTCGAGATGGACTCGGGAGATGCAACGTATTCTTTAATCAGATCTCGCTGCATCCTAATGACATGTGCCATGTAGTTCAGCTCTCAAAGAGAAGGTCGCTGAACTAAACACTCGCTTCCCAATGCGATCCATCGAACGGGACTCCTTGCCCGGAGGATGGACGGAGGGACTCTCCTGGGCCAATTCCCTCTTCGTGGCTGCAGCCATCATCATGGCATCAACTGGGGACCCTTACTCCAGTGGGTGCGGTCTGATGGAGGAGAAAGAATGCGGTCCGGGCGCTTAGGGATAGGCTCAATGGTGTCCGGATCCTTCCACGCCTGATAGATATAAGATCTACCAGGGGTCAGCAGGAGGGACACCCAAGAGGTAGAAGGGCCCGCCTCGAATGCCTCCAAGAACACAGACTCGTCGAAGAAGCCTTGGGGCAGACCACCCCTGATCCTTAACATCTCCATGATGTCTCCAAATGAGACGTCCTCAGGGGTGACCTAGGGAGCCTTCCCTTCATCCAAGTCCGTGTCTTCAGTGACGGACTCAGGGAGTCCATGTGCCTCCTCTTGCACTTGCGCTTCCGAGGTACTTCATCGGGGCTGTCCGAGGAGTACTCTTCAGCAGATGGATGTTCCAAGGGAACCACTTGGGACATCGAGGCGGGCTGTCCCTGGGACCGGCTGGTGGGGCCTGGCCCAACTGCAAAGGAGTGCGGAATGGAGCCGTGGCAGGGACCGGGGTCCGGATGTCCTCGACAGTGCCCTTTCCATAACGTTGAAAGCCGAGGGGAGCCAGCTTCTCTAAGCCCGAGCCGACCCCACCGGATCCGGATCGGAGTCGGAGCGAAACCGTCGGATCCGAGACCAGTGTGCTCCGACCTGGAGCAGAAGACACACCAGCTCCCTCGGATCCGAGGCTCGGCCCTCGGCTCGAGAGGTCGGGTCCGGCAAGCACTCAAGGGATGGGACGGATCCGTGCGCCGACCAATCGGATCCGATCCAAATCTGCACGGCGCCGAAAGCTCGAACCCGTGGTATGGGTCGGAGAAGGAGCTAATGCCTCCCGGTTGGGGGCTAGGAGCACTCCCATTTGCATTTGGGCCTGGATGAATTTCCTCATCATCCGTCCATATCAGCTTCGGCCATCGAAAGGTCGATCTAGAGGAGGCCACCGACCTAGAGAACCGTCTCGGTGACCTCCTGGAAGGGCTAGCCTCCTCCTCCTCGGGTCCAGGAGAGAACCGAGGGAGTGGAGCCGAGGAGGAGGAAGCTAGAAGGCACAGGGAAGCCCGATGGAGGAGCCGAGCTGGAAGCCTCTTGTGGTGCTTCTCCTGTGCCTCTCCTTCTGTCTCTCCCTAGAATCCTTCCTCCGGCAATTTAAGGGAGGTTGAGTCCCAGCCGGAGGGAGAACTCACAGCAACAAGTTGCTGACTGGAGGGCAGAGCAGTATCTGGGGTAAAAGACCGCCAGCACTAACTCACCTCCTGAACCCTGCACAAATGGTACAACCAGAAGACAGGTGTTCAACCCACAAGATGAACGTGGCCATCTGCTGGGGACAGCTTATGGCCACACTCGAAAAAAGACAGCCTTAGGGGCTTCAGACATTACACCTAAGGCCTAAACACACACACACACAAACAACTAAAACCCGAGAAAATTAACTAAAGAGGGAGGAAAGCCTTAACCACACACAACACTAACTATATTTTTAACAAAAAGAGAATTTGAACAATTTTCCTGTCAGAAAACTACACTTATCTCAAAACCAGAGCTCTAGAATTCGTTGAAGCGGCAAACGAAATCTAGAGGAGGAGCTAGGAGCTCGGAGCCTAAGCTTTTGGATCCGAGATCGGATCCGATACCCACAGGTTGCAGACGAATGAAGTCTGCCTACTTCAGATCTGATGATTCGTACTTTTGGAAATATGTCTGTAAAGTGAATTATTAGTGTTCTTATTTCTAATTTCTACATTATGCTCATATATTCAATCCCTAAATCTCCCCTGGGTTTTATTAACAAAAAAAAAAAAAACACTGCAATTTTGACACGGGCCAAGATATATGACCCCCTACAGAGTTACAGGTACAATGAAAAGTTCTTTTTACAAAACAATTGTTCGCCCAAGCAGTATCTATTTCCAAAACAGCTATGCACTGGGTGCAAAAGCCACATTTGAAGGTACCATTTCTTTTACTGGTACTGGAACCAGCAGAACTTTCCATGGTTTCTAAAACGTTTTTAATTGATTTTCCTTTCCTGCAAGCTATCTGGGGTTTACTGTCAAACAAATCTAATAAACCATTAAAACAGGAGAAATTCTTCCAATTCTTAACAAGAACATCAAATACGTTATTAAAATCGCTGGTATACATGGTGATAAATGAATACACATGTTCACCATTAGCTACTTCTCTATTGCCAAAAACACTAGTAATATTAGAATGAAAAGATCTAAGCACTGGTTGTATGCTACCATTTTCCCTTTTGACCGTAACTTCCTTTTGTACTTTCAGAACAAGGCCAATGAGACATCCATGTGAATAAAACATCTGTGCAAGCTTCTGACCCTTGATCTTAAATTGTTCGTCTTCAAAAACCATTCTGGTTAACATACACTGTTGGAAACTCCTGGCGTTCTGTCTGCAGTGTGATTCTCAAACAATTTGGAAATATATCGCTGATTTAGAAGTATATTTCTTGGCATTTTAACCTTTCAGAGTTCTGCAATGTCTTAATTCTGCCTGACTGAATTATTTTATATATTTTCTGGCATTGTTTTCTGTTTCTCATCTGTCCTGAAACTGCATTGTTTTCTGTTTCTCATCTGTCCTGAAACTGCTTCCCCCCTATTCCTGTGGTGAAGTTTATAAAACTGGTCTAACAGCTTTTATGTTATCTGAATGCTTCAAGGCTTGCTGATTTAAAAAATAGTTTCTGTTTGTAAATTCCTGCATACACTGTTGGAAACTTCTGGTGTTCTGTCTGCAGTGTGAGTCTCAAACAATCTGGAAATATATCGCTGATTGATAAGTATATTTCTTGGCATTTTAACCTTTCAGAGTTCTGCATTGTCTTAATTCTGCCTGAATGAATTATTTTATATATTTTCTGGCATTGTTTTCAGCGATATTGAACTGCATTAACCCACCAGTTAGTTTGTGCAGGAATGGGCATGGCCTGTTTGAATGACAAGGCGGCGGGCAGAGTTTCAATATGTAAATACACCATGATTGACACGGAATCCATGCACACAACGAACTCCATCCTCGTCGAAATTATTACTTTCTCCTTTGCTAGGCATTTTAGTTTTATGCCCCTAGTAAAACATTTCTTTTTTGGTAGAGAATGTCTACAATAAAACATTGGGTTGCTTTCGGCACAGATGCTGAATATTGATTACATTGCAATGTGTCAAGAGGGGTTTGGGCGGGGCTTGCTATTGCACATCTGATGGGTTAACACACTTCAATATCACCTTGTTTTCTGTTTCTCATTTGTCCTGAAACTGCCCCCCCCCACCCTATTCTTGTGGTGGTGTTATAGTTGGTGGCTTTGCAAATTCCAATTGTATTTATTCTGCTCCATTTATTACTACTTGGTAGTAGCCTGTTTAAATTGTAACTGTTACTCTAAGTCTTTTTGTTTAAGCACTTGGGCGTCAGACCAGTTGTTTTACATTGAGAAGGTTTGTGGTCTGCACTGTTGTGGCAGGACAGGTAGCTTACATCCTTCTAAGTTGGGAACTGCTAATTGAAGGCTCAGTGTCTGTTATTCTAAAAGTGTATTAGTTCTGGTTAAAGCACTTGGGCTTCAGGCCAGTTATTTTTCATTAAGGTTTGTGGTCTGCATTCTTGTGGGAGGAGAGGCTAGATTCTGCCCTTTTGAGCTGGGAATTTCTGGTTAAAGGCTTATTGTGCCTGCTTATTTGAACTGTTTCTTTCTGAAATCGGTACGCCTTGGTTGCTGTAGCATAGAATATATTCAGACATTCTGAATCTAGTTTTGTTTGTATAACCTGAGCACTAATCCAGGCCATCTCTTTTGGAGAAGGTTCCCCTGCACCCTAGTGGCAGGAGTGTGCAGTTAGAACTTCTCTTGATTGAAGACTGCTGGAACAGAGCTCAGTTTTGAGCTTTTTTACTAGTTAATTGGGTAATTTGTTTAAATCAGTTTGCTCGTTTTCTATTGTTATATAAAAAAATTGCACTTTATTTATCTTCTTTTACTGTTTCTTCCTACTTTAATTTGCTTTTGCTACTTGTTCTTAAAAGTATTTAATTGCATTTATTCTGCTGCATTTATTACTGCTTGTTAGTAGCCTGATTAAATTGTAAGTGTTATTCTAAGCCTTTGGTTGAAGCACTTGGGCTTCAGAACAGTTGTTTTACATTAAGAAGGTTTGTGGTCTGCACTGTTGTGGCAGGACAGGTAGCTTACATCCTTCTAAGTTCGCAGTTGCTGATTGAAGGCTTAGTGTCTGTTATTCTAAAAGTGAATTAGTTCTGGTTTAAGCACTTGGGCTTTGGGCCAGTTATTTTACATTACAAAGGTGTGGTCTGCACTCTTGTGGGAGTAGAGGGTAGATTCTGCCCTTCTGAGCTGGGAGTTTCTGGTTAAAGGCTTATTGTGCCTGCTTATGTGAATTGTTTCTTTCTGAAACTGGTAAACTTTCCTCACTTGTCTAGAGGAAAACAGTTTTTAGTACTTAATAAATAAACACCTATCCAGGCATGTCGAAGGGTCAGCTCCCAGTGTTTTCTCCTGTCGTACACAGACAACCCTCTCCTCCTACCACCTAACACTACAACCTGTGAGAGATGCACTTACATAGCCAAACTGGAAGCAAAGCTCTCTTCCCCCAAGACTGGACTAGACAGTCAAGAGGAGAAGGTAAACACTTGCACCATACCACACTCATCACATAGTCCCTCAAAACCTACACCACCAAACCACACACACAAAAAAACTAAACACAAACCTAAAATCTGCTCAAGCAACAGAGCCCTCCAAAGCTGAAACGCAAGCAGCCTCCACCCCCCAACACAACCCAAATGACACATAGCCCACAAACTCAGTGTGCCACTCAACCACAGCCCATAAGGCATAACAATGCACCCAACACTCTAGTCATAAGTGACTCTATAGTCAGGCACACTGATGTTCCACTCACCAGGCTAAACATGGAGAAAACTACTGTCAGCTGCCTGCCCGGTGTCAGGATCCACCAATAACGCACACACTCAGGTCACTCCACAACAAGTACAAATATGACTCTGTCATTGTCCATGTTGGTGTGAATGACCTAAGATGTACCTCCCTGGACTACATGAAAAGAGACATGGAGGAGCTCTCCGATCCTGTAGCCCAGGCAGGTATGACCCTAGCCCTGAGTAGCATCCTGCCATCACCCAGAATGACACCACAGTACAAGGACAAAATGATTGACTTCAACAACTGGCTAAGCTTTTGGTGTCATTCTAAGGGGATTCAGTATCCGTCTGCCTGGGATGACATGATCGACAGACCACACTGTTTTGCCAAAGATGGCCTGCACCTGTCGCCCTTGGGATCCCGGATACTGGCTAAGGCTTTTGCCACCCCACAGTGCCCTTTTTAGGAAAGGTTCAAATGACAAATTCACCACCTTAACAGGTACAAGCAAGCAAAATCTGAGGGTAATGCTACTCAATGCTAGAAGTCTAAACCTCAAAATGCATTCACTCGAGGCACTCCTTAACATGGAGAACATCGACATCTGTGCAGTGATGGAGACCTGGTTCAAGGCTCCTGAGAGCACCCCTGCATTACCAGGCTATAATTCACCCCACACCTTTCGGCCACTTTACCTGGACCGACAAACTAAAGGCGGAGGTGTGTCCCGATTCATTAAGGATATCCACAACTCCAGGCTAGTTGCTCAGCATAATGCATCTGAGATTATCCATGTGCAACTAACTCTGGGCAAGACCGCAATCCAAATTGTAACTTGCTACAGATCCCCCACCATGCCCCAGGATTCCCACTCCTCATTTCTTGATACACTGGAAAATATTAGGGTACAACCCAACACCCTAATAATGGGTGATTTCAACTACCCCACCATTAACTTGGAAAACTACTCATGTACCAATTCTTTTGCTCGTTTTCTGGAATTCATAAATTCCAATGCCTTGGATCAGCTTATCCACACACCCACCAGGGGCAGCAATATCCTAGACCTGGTCATTACCAACATGGGCGACTGGTGTTCCATACCAGAGTTCAATTCCTCGTTGGTCAGATCCGACCACAAGCTAATCACCTTAGACATCAACATTCCACCCCCAGCCCCCATTAGGGAACTACCTTAAAAAATTTCTCCAAAGCCAACTTCACGCTTAAGACAGAAGTGGCAAACTTCATGACACCCATGCAGACAGACAAAAGAGGTACGACTGCTGAATCCTACACAAATGCACTTTATAAGCACTTATACGAGTGCATGGATTGTGCTATCCCTAACAGAACCAAGATGCTGTCCTCCAAAAAAGGAAGCCAATCTGGTGGTCCCCAGCCATAAACAAACTCTACAACAAAAGAAAAAAACTGTTGCAAAAAAAGAGTAAAAT